>NW_025764939.1:0-225000 GCF_003918875.1 Haliotis rubra | reverse complement strand
AGGTTCCGTATTTTAAAATTAATTGGCCCCATGTATACTACTCATACTTTGCTAAGGATCACAATAAAAATCCAAATTTTACTTAAACATAGGTTTATCATTTTGAAATTTTATCCATTTAAAACTGGATAAATAATATTAATATAGTAACCCTTCTTTAGGCAGACAACCACCATACTCTAACCGTATGCACTTGATATATGAGTAACCATAAAAATGGTTTTCACGGCACCAATCAACCAGTTTGCAAATCATGGAACCAGTCATTGACAAATAAATAACACCTGTCAATAGCAGGTATGGGATCCATAAGATGAAATGACAAACTGAAACCTAGGATCCATACTTACAATAAGCTTAGATATTTAAACCAAATTAGACCCCACATAATAGTTTTCTGTTGAATCAATGATTTGATCCTCAGCAAAGAGTGAATAGTATAATTATGTTACTCGACAGACAGTTCTTGATGTAATCAAGTCACAACTAGTTGTTACGCATCATTTAGTGTGTGACGTCACGATTATTTGTCATATAAGTTGGAGCCAGGACAAAAACGAATAAATCAATGACACCGCAGTTCTACATGCACAGTTTCGTCCCTTAGGCAGTACAGGAACCTATGGTTGTGGGTTGGAATCCTTTTTCGTTCCGATTATGTTTTCAGTTTTGTCAGCACCTTCCTTGAGCACATCATGTAAAAATGTGACTTTCCTTCCACATTAAGCTGACAGGTGGTATAACTGGAACTACCGAGAAATGATGTTTTATCCAACTGACTCACTCACTCATTCGAAGCTTGAAGATCGTGACAGATATGTATATATGGATATGTACAGTCCTCTTCTTTGTGAATCGTGACATATCATGTTTCTTATAGCATATTCAACAATCACGTGACACTTCACGTGTGTGTATTTAATGTGAATGATGAAATCGATTTAGTATTTTATTGATCTTACTTTGTTCGTCATAGATTACGCAGTTTTAATATGTTTAATAACAATCTTAACCTACCACTACGTACCACGCAAATTACAGGGTTGATGATAATTAAATGACGCAGTAGTACATGGCAGTTATTAATAATGGTAGATATGATAATATTAATAATGGTAGTAATAATAATGACAATCATCATCATCATCATACCTTAACTATACTATAATCTAAAGTATTATTTTTCCAAAATCCTACAACATTTTAATTATTCTATGATATTTTAGCAAACGGGGATAATTCATCTTTCACTTAATGGTTACCCAAATACACTTTGAACGTGATCTTTAAATACATAATGAATATAGAAAATCAGATCCATGAAAATATGATGTTTGTAGCATCTTGTCACAAATATTGATGTACATCATAAAATAGAACATGTATATTGTACGGAACAATTCTCTGTGAGTTTGCACCAGAGCTGGAGTTGTATGTAGTAATGTGGGTTGCTTTAATTGAAGCCCAGATCCTCCCAGAGAATGGCCCTTGGTTGGTAAGAAACATAGCAGATGTTGGTTGGTAAGAAACATACCAATTGTCACGACTTTCAACAAGTGGAAATTACGCGATCTGTACTAATTCTCCGCATCGCGTAAATAATGTAACAAACGTACAATGTTTTAACTCGTGCAGTTAAGAAACATCTGTCATTGTAATTACTAGTAAATAGTTGGAAAATAACTGACAACACTTACATGACGAGGCCGTCAACAGCAGAGCCAGAAGGGTGGGTGCATACGCCATGTTCGTCTCTCTGTGTGAGTCGACTGTCGGTAGCGGGTAAATATAACCCACATGTACCCCACTGGGCCGGTACTACCCAGTTACGAGTGCACTCACAGGTATTGCGACATTGAATACCACGCCCATAAACGTTAAAAGAAGTAGCGCTGTTTTTGTGATTTGTAGTGAACGCTGTGTGTTTCTTGTGTGCGTTCGTCTCTCTCTCTCTCTCTCTCTCTCTCTCTCTCTCTCTCTCTGTGTGTGTGTGTGTGTGTGTGTGTGTGTGTGTCGTTTGTTGCGTAAGATAAGATATTACTATTTCATTAGGAAATGCTGATTCTAAGGAAAGGATAGTGTAAATCGTTCCCATACACACAGAATCACATACGAGTATGCCTGCGCCAGTCGTTGAGTGCGCGTGTGTTTAGTATAACCCAAACTTCTTCCTCTACGGGCACATGCATCGATGCATAGTATCCTTACCGAATACATCCTCCCCGTGAGCGAGCGAGTGAAAGTATTGAATTCCTAAAAAAGTATTAATGATTATACGGATTTTTACTGACAATAACTAGAGAACTGATCGTTGGTGTATTAAAATCATTTTAAAAACTTACACGTTTTGGGAACGACGAAAGTGAATCAAGTGCGGTGGTCAATGTCCAGCTGCACCATTTACCAGTGCTTTGCAGACTGGATTAGATTCATGTACTAATGGAACCGTGAAGATCTGGGTTAGAATCGGTCTTCAGTAACCCATGCTTGTCGTAAAAGGCCACTAACGGGATCGGGTGATCAGGCTCGCTGGCTTGGTTGACACATGTCATCGTATCCCAATTGCGAAGATCGATGCTCATGCTGTTGATCACTGGACTGTCTGGTCCAGACTCGATTATTTACAGATCCCCGTAACGCAGCAGTGATATTGCTGAGTGCAGTGTTACACATCAAACAAACAAACACTCACGTCCAGACTGTTTTGGTATCATCATGCCTACGTACCTGTGTGCCTACAAACCAGTGGACACGCAGCATGTGTAGGCACGTTGAGATAGGCTTCAGCACCCCTTTCAGTACACAGGGGTTGTTTCCCAATACAACATCACAATGAAGTAAAACAAGAGATTCAGTTCAATTCATTGCACTAATAACAACAATGAGACAGCCTGCACACAGTTCCCACGGTGAGTAAGTGAGTTCTTTGGGATTTACGCCGCTTTTCAGCACTATTCCAGCAATATTTATATATCACGGCGGGGGACACCAGAAATGGGCTTCACACACTGCACCCATGTGAGGAATCGAACACGGGTTTTCGGCGTGACGAGTGAACGCTTTAACTACTAGGCTACCCCACCGCCCCTACACAGTTCTCAGAAATGGATCAAGTTGACCAAGTCAATACAAAGAATCAAATATACTAATTCAACTTTGGTTGAAGATTCTGTCAGATAATACCCTCCCGCCCACAACTTGGCCGCATGCATAATTATTCCAGCTATATGCCGGCGGCCTTGAAATAATCGAGTCTGTACCAGACAATCCAGTGATCAAAAGTATGAGCATCAATCTACGCAATTGGGATACGCTTAAATGTGTCAACCAAGTCAGTGAGCCTTACCACCCGATACCGTTAGTCGGACTCAGCTAATGAAAACGATAACCAGGAATATTGAATGTAGATCTGCCTGGTTATCTCTTAATGGTACTCCTACAGTGGTTACGTTTGGATTCTAGATATTTTATTAGATCCGGTCTACTTTGTAACGGAGAGGTATTCACAGAAGCCATCACAGACTGTTTACTTAGTCATATTCTTCTTGAATAAACATAGGTTAAACCACCAAAATTGATCAAAAGCGAGAGGTATTTACGTAAGCCATCACAGCTTTTTCACTTATCCATATTCTTCTGGAATGAAAAAAGGTTTAAACCCTAGTCAAGTTGACTAAAGTTTATAGACACGGGGTTCAGTGACAAAATTTCTTGCCACTGTACAACGGCTTCATCCAATGGCCAGATGTTTCGACATACTTTTTCTTGCTCGGGTAGACTAACATACAGTGTCTCAAATGATCACAGAAAGAACGGTTCCTAAAACTGGATAGCATAAAAATATAATAAAAAAGGAGAATTTCATTTTCAGAAATTGTGGCAATCTAGATTTGTCACATATTATAGACTTGCATGGGCTGTATTTGACTATAGCTTAGGCTCTGCAGGCTGACGGCAGTGGTCTGAAACATATGTCACGTGTTCTACGGTAAACGTAAATACTCTACCCTTCTGTACACATTCCTATACCATTCAGTCGTTGTGGGTGACCTTTGTGAAGAACCTGCTGACCTCCCAGGTGGTTTGACATTTTCACGACCAACTTTAAATCGTCATACATTTCCAAAAGCTGGGGAGTTTACACATTCCAGCCCTTTTCTTTCATAGATACGATTCCTGTTTGTACTTCTCTTGGAGTCCACATCCATTGTGAAGAAAAATATAATCAGATTATAATTACAATCCGCCCACCGTTAGATTATTTGCCACGGTTGGAAACAATATGGCTTATATGGTTACAATATAAAATCTCCATGATAATACAATGGGGTTAATTTAAATATTTCGCAGTTAATCTGACGTCTAAGCTGTGTGACTAATTATAAGCTGTCCAATAAATCAGCAAAAATTATCTATAGTATGTTTTAGTCTGATGGATAGTCTATACCTGATGGAAATGTTTCAGTTGACAACTCAAAATACATAAATCGTATATATGTCCTCCAATTTCACCTCTCATCAATATATGTTACTAATCATCACATCTCAAAAAAGACTTTTATGGAACTGAAGCACAAAAAAACAGATGTACAAAAAAATGTCACCACAAGAAGATTGGAAACACCGTCCATCGAGATATGATGAATCTTTGTCCGTACGTTTTCCGATTCACAAATTGAAAAAGTCGACTCGCCAATGAAACTACTTCCGGAGCAAGGGACTACTTCCGGGTTGGGGAAATGGTACTGATCAGATTGTAAACATCTTGTGATGGATTCGCCTCTAAATTTGGTAAGGGTTAGGGGGCGGCTCCAGAGGTGACAGATAAATATAGACTTCAACGAAATAGATATTGATTTTAATTTGTCGCTGCTTATCACCTTTTAGGTAAAATCAACTTGGTAAACAACCGAATTAATTCAGGACAGTGTCAAGTTGCCACTTTCAGTACCACAATTTAATTAATTAATGTACATCGTTGGTTTGCATTATAGCCAGAGTGAGAAACAATGTTTTCGTGTAATCAAGCAGAATCACAATTTCAGTGTTCTGCAAACATCGCATTATTACAATGTTTCTTCCATTGTCAGTGATTCACAATAACATCTCGGGTTACATCATCGAGAGAGCGAAATCGTTACTATCATAGTGTACCTTCAATATAACTGTACATCTATCATATATGTGAGCAGATATGTATGGGTCACTGAGCATGTGCCACCTGTATTTGTTACGCACTTAAACAATTTGTGATTTCCATTATTCATTAGAAATATTATCAGGTTCAGAATATTCAGCATAAATTAAAGATATTCTTTATAATGTATACGTAACATATGAATCGTAATTGTTAATGTTGGCCGATCTTTAAACCCAAGTAATACACAAGAAAATGCCTATTTAGGGTACTCAGTAACTATTTGACTTTAATTATGAGGCAGTTGGCCAGATACTTAAACAACAAGCAGCAAAGACATTGACTGTCTGTCCTCAGGGCAGCACTAGGGTGTACTCTTGAAGAAATACATTATCACTGTATATAATTTTCTGTAAACAGAACAACATTTGGATTTATTAAATGTAAGCAAAGTGACTTTGTTTCTTTGCAATGTGTATTGTTACCCCCAGGCTCACCAGCAGGGTCGGCGAGCAGATACCCTTGTGCGGAGTGGGAAGTTTGATGATGCAGTTGACTGCCACAAGAGAGCAGCAGGTGAGTAAAGCTCAAGGCGATAAAGTTGTACAGTCAATCATATAACTTTATTTTTAGAAATGGTAATGTTCAAAGCTATCAAACCTACTCTCCCCAAAACACACACCTATGTTTTGTAATCACCTTACGTGGTGTAGAATTGAGTGAGAGAATTCTGCTATTTAATGTGAATAAATCTGTACATGAAATATTTATACAAGATACTATGACTAATGTATAAATTAATGATAGTGAGTGAGTATGATTTTATGCCGCTTTTAGCAATATTCCAGCAATATCACAGCGGGGGACACCAGAAATGTGCTTCATACATTGTACCCATGTGGGGAATCAAACCCGGTCCTTCAGCATGAGGAGCGGAAGCTTTAACCATCAGGCTACCCCACTGCCCATTTAGTGATAGATGTATGGGAATTTGCTGCACAGAAACTAGTATAATCATATGCCTGTTTCATCAGCGTTGTCTCAGTATCAGCCTTCTCTTGACACAATCCTGGCACTTAATTGATACCCTATGTACAATGAGGTAACAATATTAAGGACCTGATCAAATGTGCAAGTATTCTTTTAAGCAGTTCAAAAAAGTGTTAAAATGAAAATATTGCAAGGAATTGATTGAAATTTTGTGTGCCATGGCACAGTAACAGATGAAATGGCACGGATGAAATATTTTCAATTTGCCCTGGCAACACGACTAACCTTATGAAAATAATACTCACCATGATTCATTTTATGGAAAATGTGATAAATCTGACCAACTCAAATGATTCAAAAATATTTTTGCCCCCATTCAAACTGTCTATCAGTGGCACTCTCAGTCTCACGGCTTAATATAGGCATGGCTCTTTTGAATGTGAATAACAGGAAATCATGTTTTGGATAACATACTGTAAACGTATTATATTTCGCGCAGGTTTTATTTTCGCGCTTTTCGGGCAAAACATTTTAGCGCGAAAATTTATACACCGCGAATTAGCGAAAACAGCAATGTTTGATACAAAACAGATTACCATGAAACGACTCGGAAAGAAAAAATACAGCAGTATTTTATTTATTCATTAAGATTTTATTTACCAGTACATCATGAAGCGAGTAGTCACTTAACACTCAATCATCTCATTCACAACAACCCGGCTTGTTTGAAATCACAAAGAGCTTCATATACAGTAGAAGTTAATTCGTCAGATCGTCAGAATTCGGAACATAAGACTGATGTGTTTTTCATCTCTTCCGTGAGTAAACGGATTACTGTGTACTAGTATATCACAGATTTCCTGTGAGTAAGCAATAAACGCCGCCTGAAAGGTTAAGCCACTCTGTTTGTTTTCACTGCTATTAGTGGCGGCCAAAGAGACAGCTGGCAGTTCCGGCAATTACTGATTGCGCGAATAATTGACCGCTCGATGTAGTCTAAACTGTCAATTCAGCGAAAATTGCACCACGCGAAAATAAGTACGTTTACAGTAGTTTGTGGGTTTGTTTATGGGTCCAGGACAAATGAAGCTCAACTATTCTTGCAGTCATGATAGTTTTTAGGAAATCCAACTCTGAAGTTTATTTGTATCCTGGTTATTTTCCTTAAACCCGTGAATATCCAGGATAGATTAAGTCTTCCCCAACCCATGCTTGTTGTAGGAGGCAAATACTGGATCGGAATGTGAGGCCTGATAACTTGGTTGACACATGTCATCGTATCCCAATTAGATTGATGCTCATGATTTTGATCACTAGACTGCCTGGCCCTGATCCGATTATGTAGACTGCCACCATATACAGTGAAACCTGTCTAAACCGGCTCTCCATAGGGCCGAAATAAAATGCCGGATAAGACAGGTCCCGGTGTTGGCAGGTTTCACTGTAGTTGGAATATTGTTGAATGTGGCTTTGCAACAAACAAATCATATTCATGCCATCAAAGCTAGTATAAGCTAGTAAAATTTGAAAGTTTTGAGGGTAGTAAACCCACCTGACCAGAAGAATATTGACACAATTTCACTCACTGTGTAAACATGGTAGAGGGCAGTTAACAGTGTTTTTTCAGAGTATATCATGGTTCAAACCAATGAAGGTTTCAGCTGTGTGTTGTGATGTATGTAACTGTTTGAAACTGTTTTCATCTTTGTAGAGTACCTTCTTGAGGCGATGCAGTTGACAAGTTCGGAACATGCTCTGGAGTCCCTTCGGCTGCAGCACAAACACCATCTACATCAGCAGGAGCTCATCCTTGAAAACCGTGTAAGGATTGAACGTGCTCACAATGCTCAAAAAAGCTCAGAGAACAGGACCAATCAGAGCTGTCAAACAGACGACCTTGACACAATTGATGGCGACCTTGACCCAAATCATTTCAGCGAGGCAAGTTTGTACCGTACAATGACTCACACAGACACACTATTAGCATTCCTAAATCAACGTAAAGACTCTCAGGAACCCAGCTCACCAAAGACATCAGCTCCACGAGTGACCTTCGTTAAAAACCCAAATGACGAAAATACTGTCATACAGGAACTCCAAACTCACAATGAGCAACTCCAGAAGCATGTGAAGCTCCTGCTCAGAGACTTGGACTCTGTCAGGAGAGAAAATGAACAACTGCAGACACAACTCAGGGAGAAGGAAACATTGAAACATGTGATGTCAGAACCAGTGTTCAGCCCAGACCATTTCACTCCGTTTGACCTTCCCCCTCTTGAAATGCCGACCTTGAACTTGGATATGCTTCAAGAGGGGTTACAATCAGATGATGCACTTACTGAGAAATAGACTCCTTTGTGAAACGGCAGCAGTGATGTATTTTAAGATTGCCTCTTTGTTGTCTTGGGTGTGATAATATTGTTCATTCATGTTCAAATTTCAAATTGTTTGAGATGTTATTTTATTGGTAGAATAAGGATATGTACTCTCTGACTTCTTTTTCAAATTAGAAGTTGAAACTTGAAGATGTCTCCTGTAAATATTAACATATTTTTAGAAAAATAATATTTTTTAATTTTAGTTTATTTTAAGTGAATACAATCAGCAACTTGAACATGAGTATTGGATGTAATAGCATGGGTAGTCATTGTTGTCAATAGTATCTTGTGATGGTGATAAAACTATTCAACTTCATCATGATGTCATATCAAGATAGCAAGAGTGAGCAGGTTTAGTTTTACGCCGCTTTTAGCAATTTTCCAGCAATATCATGGCAGGGGACACCAGAAATGGGCTTCACACATTGTACCCATGTGGGGAATCAGACCCGGGTCTTGGGCGTGATGATCGAATCACTTTCACCACTGGGCTACCCCAACGCCCCAGGATTGTAAGAATATATATGTACTGGAATATACAAGTTTGTTTAAGAAAGAGCTATTTATTTTGATTGTTAGTTCTACACATGGCTTAATCTGGTGTCAAGTTTGAATCTCATATTTGTGGTTCCTGGCTCTTGTTATATGCTCAATTTCATGTTATTATTTCAGTTTTACATGTTTAAAGGAAACAGTTTGTCATCCTGGTACTTTGTGCAATAGTGCTGCACAATACCTAGTGGACTTTGCAGATCAACCCAAAACTGACGGGTAGAACTAAATGAAGATAAGGCCAAGCTGTATCTGCTGATACAGAACTTCCACAGACAGAACATGATACTGCTGATAATATATATCGTCGGAGGTAGTTCCAGCTTCTTAAACTGTGGGAATTCCAGATAAGAATAATCCCCAGAAACCATCTTACAAGGCGAGCTACTTGAGTGGCAGGCTTAGTGGCTTGGTTGAACGCATGTCATCAGACCTCGGTGACCGGTGTCAATGCTCACAATATCGACCACTGGTTTGTTATGTTTCAACCACGATCTGGGTTATTGACTGTTAGTAACATGTGGATAATACTGCTTCTCTGACAGTGAGTTGAATTATAAGTTGGATTTGTTTGTTTGTTTGTTTGACACAACACTGAGCAATGTTCCAGCTGAGTAAATGTGGTCTGTAAATAATCATGTCGGGGCCGGGGAGTATAGCGTTGACATCACAAGCATCAACCTACACATACAATGAGATGCTTCAACCAAGTCAGGGAGCCTGAGCACCAGATCCTATTATTCACCTTTCATGGGTTGTTAACGAAATCCAACCCAGGTCTTCACAGGGTGCATACTTAGTGCAGGGTAAGGTAATGTTTCATTCCTAGATCTTTTGTCTCAGTGAAATGTCTGTTGAAAGGTGGTAAGTTTTTCCAGGAATAGTGTGTTAATGATGTTGTTTAGGTAAGATTGTGACGTTAATACTGGTATCAGTATGATATATGCTGGACAAATATAGTTAGGGATATGTAAATTTTGAAATTATGAATAATGATATATTTATTCATGGACACATTGATAAAATATCAATCATAAAAATACCAATATCCCTAACATATTTTGTCCAGTATATAAACTATGTTGTCTGGCACTAATATTTGTTTAAGCTACTCTCTGTTAATTATAAAATGATCTGTTATGATGACTGTTTAGCATATTTAGTTTCTCAGAGACAGACATATCTGTGTATATGTGGGCTATATTCCTTGGCTTTGACTTGATATGCAGAGTTGTGGCCCTTACTTTTCACACAAGAGTGAGTGAGGTTAGTTTTACGCCGCACTCAGCAATATTCCAGCTATATGGCGGCGGTCTGTAAATAATCAAGTCTGGACCAGACAATCCAGTGATCAACAGCATGAGTATCGATCTGCACAATTGGGAACCGATGACATATGTCAACCAAGTCTTGGTTGTCAACATTACCAGTTCTTGCAGCTTTCACCTCCAAGTGCGGCATCACTTAGGGAGATCCTCCCACTTCAACCCGACTCTCTGTGATAAGACTGAAATACTATTCAAACAGTATTATTCCCAAACTCACTACAATCTGCATCAGTTGCTAGTGTTCTACTTCTCCCTTACTTAACAAACTGTGATAAACTGAAGTACTGTTCAGGTGGTTAATTCTCTCAGTCACTGGTAACATGTAACAAGCATATCTTTACTACATTCCAAGTCTAATGAATCTGTATTATTTTGTCAAGATAAGTCCATCATTGCATGTAAATATTAGATTATCATAGCAAGGGCCCCAGCTGTCTTTCTCTGATCCATTTGAGTCAATATATATGTTGTTGTAAATATAGCTGACTTGGGAAGTATTGACACATTTATCATCATGAGAAACTTTTAAGTCTCATTTGGAAGCTGGTATGGAGGAGAGGAAAATTTGGTATGGATTAACAACTTCTTTACTGCAATAGATGCAACGTTTTGTTCCTCTTCTCATCAGCCGTAGTTAGGGGACGTGTGGGGTGACCATGGCAACTGTTTTTGTAAGCGAGGTCAACTTCTTTATTATGAGGAACACAATGTTTCAGAGTATATCCTTACTCCATCACCATGATAAAGAAGTTGACATCCATAAAAACTCTCTTCCTTATGTGTATCACTTATGAATGCCAAAGACCTGTTGTCCCCTTACTTCTTGCTGTTCTCATAACTGACAAACTGCATTTTTTCATCATGAAGGTGCCTTTCATTGTTCATTTAATTCAGCATCCAGTCTTTTCATGGGATGAGGTGTGACATCAAGTTCAGGGCCTAGACTTTCGAAGCTCTCTTAGCTCTAAGGTAGTCGTAAGTGCCATTCATTACCATTAACTTACAACTATCTTAGCTCTAAGAGAGCTTCGAAAATCTAGGTCCTGGACTGTTGCTCTCACATAGCAGCAAGCATGTGTCTGCTTGTTCTATTCTGGACTTGGGCTGGTGTTTTAGTGCTTAAATGGCCCCTATAACATGGATAGCACTAGATAGCATCCTTACAGTGAGTTTAGTTTTACGCCGCTTTTAGCAATATTCCCGCAATATCACGGCCGGGGACACCAGAAATGGGCTTCACACATTATACCCATGTGGGGACTCAAACCCGGGTCTTCAGCATGACAAGCGAACACTTTAACCAACTGGCTACCGCCCCATCATGGTTACAATTGGACCAGCAGTTGAACATTTTTTTCTATACCTCAACCCCAGTGCCACACAACATGGAAATAACATTGTGGCTTCTTTGAGAGGCATTTAGAATTTGAAGTTGTAAGGAAGGATAACAATGTATGGATGGACAATGTTTCGAAGTAGGTTCTAACACTGTTATCAAGCAATACATTGTGGCTTGATCCCTCAACAGTCAGTTGCTCAATTTGTAACTTCCGAGACCTTGCCTCATTTCGTATCACTAAGTCTAAAATATTGCCTCATTTCGTTTCACTAAGTCTAAACTGTTGCTTAGCTACAACATGCCAAAATGTGTGAAGGAACACAGATTGCCTTTTGAAAGATTGTGACATGGAAAAAATGTTTATTCTTAATAAATATCCAGTGTATGTTTGTCTGAAAGTATCACCAGTTGTTGACATATCGTAAAACATTTTCATGTGTGTTTTAAGAAGCCTGGAAACTCATTTATGCGTCTTAGTTAATCTGGTGTTTCTAATTTTGTTTGGTTTTCACATTTGATTTATGTTTTTTGAACAGACTCTTGTAAATAAATGGGATTCATGCGACAATTTTTATTCATTGTTTTCCTTGTGAATTTAGGCTGGATGAACACAAAATCTAAAAAAAAGAAGAAAAAAAACATATTAGAAATATTCTCCAAAATGTTTCAATTGCCAAATCGTCACAGTTATTGAAATAACATAACAGATCATCCATTGTCAAATAACATGACTGACATGAACTCTCAACTGTGCATTCTGATTCAAATAGCAAATGTAAATCCCATACCAAAACGGTGTTAAGAAATCTTCAAAACTCAGAACAACCAGGCTCCTTAGCACTAGAACATACACTTTCACACTAGAACACAGGACCAGTGAGTGGACAATAATTAGTGGTCTTGTCTACTTCACTGGTCCACTGCAGTGACTGGGAATGTAAATCTGGTTCCTGTTTTCCCATGCGCTTTGACTTGCGAGTATTACTTTATTTGAATCCTCGCCAAAATATGCGATCTCACTTTCTAATTTAAAGTCTATTTTAATTATATAGATGAAGAAAAAATTCACTGGCCACCAGGACCACTGCAAACTTTTCATTAAGTGGTCCTGATGAATTTTTACTAGTCAGGGACTGCAGGACCAGCGCAAATTTTGCACACTGGCGTAGCGCTATGGTTGCTTTGTACAACGGCACCTTGTTGTGTAACCCCATCAGACCTTGGTTGTGTGGCATCAGTTGCAGAATTCTTAAAGAACGAGGCTAAAACCATCCAACATTTGCACAGCCTTTATTATCAACAAAGTAGGTCAACATCAGGAAGAGGATCAGTAAGAGAACATGTCACTATCTGTTAATAGACGCATTAGCTACTCAAAGACAATCCAGTCCTGCATTACCTTGCACCAACAAACAGGGATGAGAATATCATTTTCAGATAACACTGAAAAAAAGTAGCCATGGAGCTGTCAGGCTATATTCCTAATGCCTCTGTTATATTGGCAAATATCACAAAGGGAACCCTTGACATTCCACAGAAGATTCTCATCCCTACATTGCACAAACACATGGAGACAGTGCTTGTATAAACACTGATACACATGTATATAGCAGAGCATAAACCCAACACAAACACATGGAGACAGTGCTTGTATAAACACTGATACACATGTATATAGCGGAGCATAAACCCAACACAAATACATGAACACCATGCACATACATTTTCATTTGTGTCCTTGCCAGTAAAAACTGTATGTCTTGATGCACATGCAGGGATTTACAGGACGCGAATTCATGAGTCCTATACAGATAAAAATTGACAATGGATGCACAAAATTTATTAGCGTGTCCACAGGGACTCCGAAAAAGTCCAAATACTTTTTGTAAAAATTCCAATAAAGTGACAATAAGTTATCACTGGGTTTGCTACTAGCTGGGTTAATATTTTAATTACAGTAACAATGTGATGATCATGATACACAATACAATAACAACATTAATAATAATATTTAAGTGTCTGGAACCCCCATTTTGCTGTCCAGGACCCCTGAAAATTAAGAGTATGAGTCCCAGGGACCCTCAAATACAGGACTCCATGTAAATCCCTGCACATGCTTACCCACTTACATAGTCTTCATACCTTCTAGTAAGGTGTCCATTTGTGTCTTGTATTATTGATACCAAATATCCATAAATGAGTGTTCCCTTATTTTTAACCTTCAGTATACATGATCTCTAACGCCGAAAGGTTCTTCTTTTTCATAGATGGCAGACTCAATAGTAACCTTATTCTCTTGCACATGGGTATACAAAGCAAACACCAAAAGGTCACTGTATTATTCTCCCAACAAAAAAGTTAAAACACCTCAAACGGGTCAGTTACTACTAAACACAGTAAGGTAGATCGTCGTCTTTGGTTAATGAAAACAGAACAAAGAACACAAAAGGTTTAAATTCTGTGATGCAGCAATATTTAGCGATAGCATATGTACAAAGTGTCGAATGTAAAATGAGTGGAAATAAGATTCAAATGTACTATGAATCAGTGCAATTCTTAGGTAAAAGGTCCGACCATTTTTTCTCTCGTTTTGCAGATAAACCTAACCTAAATTTTTGAAAAGTGAACATGACAAATAATTTAAAATGTTCATTCATTATTGTTGTCTGAAAATAGGCTTATTTTAATGTCCTTTCATTTCAACTTCATTGTTATATTATTTTCAGATTTTAACTTCAGAAAAATAACTACTTATTATGCTTAGAAACTTTATGATGATTTATTTGTTTCTTGGGTTTCACTCCTTCCTATTCTCAGCACATTCGACCCCTAAATCATAAAAAAAGTTTTAAAAAACATTACATGCATCTTGCCAAAATTTCTTTCCTCTACGGGGATTGAAACAGTGCTTAATTTTATGCCATGGCATAGATAATATTGAAGTGGTACTTTAAACATATTTTCAATGTGCCCTGGCTGAAATTATGAAAATAATACTCACAATTTTTATTGTTAATTGAAAATGCGATAAATTAGACCAACAAAAGTGATTCAACACCTATTTGTGTACCCTATCAAAGTCTTAGGTAAGTGGCACAATCAATCTCACAGCTTAACATGGATGTGGAATTTTGAATGTGAATCAATGTGCATAACAGGAAATCCTGTTTTGGATGACAACACACTTTCTGGGTTAGTTTATGGATCCAGAACAAATGAAACTGAACAATGCTTGCCATCATGACAGTGTTCAGGAAATCCAGCTCTCAAGTTTACATGATGTTTACTGATTTATTAACCAATAAATTGAAATGACATAACTGTTGTGATATTACAAGTTAAAATGGATCATCAAAAGGTATGAGCACATAGTTTTTCACAAACGAACACCATATTATCTGTCTATTGCCCAACAGCACCCTTTGAAAAAATGGCATTGCTGTCATTGCTCTCTCATTTCCTTTCAAAGTCATTGCAGCATCTGAGATTGGTGAAAACAGGATAGCCATATACCAGAGATCACTTCTACAAATACAATATACACCAGTTCTAAGAATCAAGACTACATCAAAACAGAAGTGTAAATGATATTCCCTCAAAAGGTCATAAGTATAGCCTTGACTTTCTAGATATCCCTCATGTTTCTTGTAGTTCAAGCTTGTTAGGAAAACAAACATACCTTGTAACACAAGTACAGTGCTATAATTCTCTTGTGGGATTCCATATCATGTTTACTGATTCGTTTGACGGTAACTGGAAGAAAACCAAACATGCTGAAACCTTAAAATACAGAAATTGTTACCAACATTTGTTGCACTTCTTCCTAACAGTTGCCATCACTAACAGTTCAACGTACATTTCGAAGTCATGAAACAAATATATCAAAATCACAACTCTTTTTCAATTCAATTCACAAGTGAGTGAGTTAATATTTAACGTCACATCGGCAATATTTCAGCCATATCGTCAATTCACAAAAATATAACAAAGCTTACATAACATTTCATCTGTACGACATATAAGTGACTGTGACAACAGATGTCTACAAGTGTTCATAACGTGATAGAAAGTATAACAGACTTAACACTGACATGCAGCCAGAAATCCTTGGATGAGATGGGAAAGTGTAACTCAAAACATAATGTACCAAATAAACTAGAGCATGAACTTATTATATATGGTGGCCTATTTGCAATTAAAATCTAATATTACAATAATAATCTTAAATTCCTACTGAAATCAACAAATTTCCAGATTAACGAATCACTTGAGAAATATCACACTGTAAAGCTCTGCAGTAATCGTTGCCAATGTTTGGTTTCTGTATCAACACTAATAACAGGGCTATTGATAGTACTGTAATAATGATCCAATAATCGGGTCTTTTACATCCCCATTGAAACTGACAACAAGATTTCCAGATCAAACAATCACTTAAGAAATAGGACACTGTATACAAAAAGAGCATTTTCAGCAGCAATTGTATACAAGGTATCTTGTCTCAGGTCTTTAGCATGTTCAGGGTTGGATAAATAACGGTTCATAACACCTGTATAGGTAGTTGACCTGATTAGTTTGGTTTAGTTTCGGTTGCTGTTTAACGCCACACTCAGCAACATTCCAGCTATATGCAGTAGTCTGTAAATATCAAGTCTGGACCAGACAATCCAGTGATCAACGATCTAGGCAACAGGGTTAGAATGACATGTGTCAACCAGCTCAGCGAGCCTGACCACCCGATCTCGTTAGTCGCCTTTTACAACAAGCATGGGTATTGACCTGATTAAGAATAAGCAGCACTAAGGAGGAGAAAGTGAACTTGAACTAAGTGCAGTGATCCAAGTGATAAAATAAAAATATAAAATTATAAAATAGCAGTGATTGCAAACATAAAATTAATCAACAGCTGAATTTTGTTCTGATACTTAAAATGAAAAAGTGCAGTGTTCTACAGATTCTGAAAGAACAGGAAAATGTATCAATGGAAAAGGTGTGATTGGAATAGAAAACATAACAGCCCAACAGACATGCATTTGGACACTTATCCAACAAAGAGTAGGTACAAAAGTAGCACTATTCTCAACCTAAGGTCTCATATCATGGCCACCTATGAAAAATTAATGCAAGTACATTTAATATATTCTAAACAAAGAAATAAGTTTTTAAGCAAAATATGCCTAAAATATATCCAAAAATGTCGTGATTATGTGGGAAAACGTGATCTTGGTCTTTTTGAAAGACTTTTGAGGTCATTTCTCTGCAGAATTTCCATGATTACTAAGTATATTGGCAACATGATTTATCATGATCATCACGTAAAGAACTACTGTTGCTTCATCTTGTCTGCATCCAACAACCACCTTCGATATAAAACGAAGAACATGTGATAGGTGTGATGTAGTACAACAGCTGTAACTGAAAAATTTGACCTAACATTTCTAATTTTATGTTGTTTAATTTTATAATTGTACAGATCAATTTAGCTGCAATATAGCAAGATACTGCCAGTCGTCTATACTAGATGTCAAATGAATCAATACAAATGTGATGACCCAGACTGGAAGGTTCCAACAGAGTATGATTCAAGTCCTTAGCCTACATTAATTACCTGCATGTGTCATGTGCATACCTGTGTAAATACATAAACCCTCCAAACGCTGCCACTACACTTATATATGCATCCATATATATATGCAATAATACTCTAGCCTGAATTAACAATTAAATGAAATCATAACAAAAGCCACACTTTCTAATCACTCTGAGAGAAGGTGCATTTCCGCCTTGAGTTTATAGGCCGGCCAGCGACACATGGGGCAGTAATGGTGTCCTTTGTTCAGCCAGCGGATGATACAGTCTTCATGGAAGGTGTGTAGACAAGGCAGACCACACAGCATCACACCAAACCTGTAGTCGTCCAGGCAGATCACGCACTGGGTCGCTGGTAGAAAGCCTTCAGGGTGGGTTGAATCAATCGGAGGCTTGTCGGGACAGCTTAATTTACACGTACAGGTTATTGTCTTTTCTGGATTGGATGGAAGCTGACCTGTAAGATTGTCAAGACAAGGTGGTGAGGAGATATCCGGGGTGGCTGTGTAGCCTAATGAGCCTTCAGACCAACTGTCAGCCCTGTTGTCGGGCAGACTTTCTTTCTTGATTTCATCATCCGGGCATTCTATTGGCTTGCAACACTCACACACTTTACTCGTGTCTTCAGCGGGTGAAGGAAGTTGACAGCGCCATCTTGGAAGATCAGGAATATATGAAAGGGAGATAACTGGCCGAACTGGGTTGAATAAACGTCCTGTTAAAAAGTTCATTCCAAGCTCTGAGGGTTGTAAACGACCGCTGAAAGGATCCACAGGACGTATCAGATGTTCAAGGGTCCTCATTTCAGCAAAATTCCAGAAATTTTCATCCTCCTGTTCTGCTTCATCTTCACCGCCTTTACGTTTATACTCAATAAATCCAACCAAAATCGTGTAGGCAATAAACACAGATGTCAGGACAGTTGAATGTAAAGTGTAAAACGAGAGGTCTTTTCTCATATGTACGGCCATGTTAGTGGTTGAAATCATCCGCAGACATTTCAGCAACCAAAGAGGAACTCTGTCTAGATGGGGCAACTGAAATATTCCTACAATGGGTAGCCACAACATAATGAGAATAATATTACACTTAACGAAATACCACAAGAATCTTTTCAAGCGTTTACATACTGTTCCTTGCACAAGACATAATTCGAAAATTGACAAAACATTGGTCATAATGAAACTAATGATGAATATATCATTTAAGCAAGGGTATAACGTCTTGAAATAATTTTCCATGGCAGGAAACGAAAGATTTTCACCATTTTCCGTCCCATACAAAACATTTTTTTCGGCTGTGATGATCATATAGGACGGTATAGCAGCTTTGGTTCTATTTCTCATAACCATGTACTTCATGATTTCTTTTCCGCCTGATGATCTGGTGTCTACCATACCAAATTTTACCCTGCCTGGGAACTTCACACTAAGTGCTGAATAAAACATTGGTATGTTTTTCTGATTCGTAAAGTAGACCGTCCGAATTTCAGGATTCAAGAATGGATCTTTGAACTTGTACCAATCCTCAACAAACTGTTTGGTATGAGTTATTTTTTCAACTTTGCCGTCCTAACTTTTCCCGTATCCAGTTATACAGCAGGTTTGTCTTTGTGGGTCCGTCGTAGGTGTGAATGTGAACATTGGACTTGGCCTCGAACTCTCCTGGTAGAGCCAAAAGAAGTCGGGGTGTGTGCCAACCTTTGTTGAGACAGTACCTACAACATAATCATTATAAGTGCATAGAGAAATAGATTCAAATATGTTTAAATCTATATCTGCTTGAACGGAATGGTCATGTCATTTGATGGACACTGCAAAATCAACAGAAAATAATAGTTGTTAGTAAAAGTGATCATAGTGATGCCATCATGATATAAAAAAACTCACATGTGTTCCTTTTGTTTGTTGTTTAATATATTCCAGCTATACAGCTGCAGTCAATAAATAACCAAATCTGGACCACACAATCCAGTGACCAACAGCATGAGCATCAATCTACGCAACTGGGATACAATGACATGTATCAACCAAGTCAGCAAGCCTGACCACCCAATTCTGTTAGTTGGCTGTTGTTGTTGTAGGAGGCGACTAACGGGATCGGACATTTGACAGCCAAAATATGATGATAAACTCTGCACATCAAGTTGAACTCCTAACAGCAAACGAGCTCCTTACAGTGATTCATATGACATTTTTGTATGCAAATAATAAATAGACGTACTAGCAATGTGAGGAGCTTAAGGAAGGCTCATTTTGAAATCCAGAAGTTTCAATATTTTGATTTTGATTTCCGATTGTTTGACATTGATCTACACAACTGGCATATGATGACATGTGTCAACCAAGTCAGCGAACATGACCACCCAACCCCGTTTGTCACCTCTTACGACAAGCTTTGGTTCTGAAGATCAATTCTAACTCGGATCCTCACCGGTTAAAGTAAGTCATCCATACCAAGTATGTGAAAGAGAGATAACATGTTGGTTACCTCATGTCAAGTGAGCAGTCAAGTATTCCAGCTCGGACTCCGAATCGCGACACCTTTTTCCTGATGCTCTTCCAGCGCGAATCTCCAAGCAAGACTGGTGTTCTGTGCGCGTTGTAAACCTGGATCAACCAAACACTGTCCTTGGCATCTTCCACTTGTTCAAAGAAATGGCGCCTGAGGTGAAATTGGTGACAGTGGACGTCTCCTCCTCACGAGCAGCACTCACCACCTCTTCATCTGTTACTGGACCTAAAGTTAATTCAACCAAGTCAATAACTATAACATCTCAGTAACCATGGAAACAATGACTGTTTCATAAAAACAGCTAAACATTGTAGGTTTACCTATCAATTGAGTGATGGAGTGTTACTCTTTCCCACTAACAAGTAATCCATACAAAAGATTGGTTGATAACATGAACAAATACCCATTCTAGCAGAGTATTGTCAAGGCTATGGTACATGTTCAGGGCCAGGTGACTGATATTGTTACCATCTGATCCCCATTCCAAACTCTTACATTTACAAAAACCATAACATATGTATCAGAATCAGATTCTTGAGGACAATATGTTGTATAATATCTGCTATGGAATCACAAAAGGGCTCTGTTAGATCTGCCTTATCACATTTACAATATTACTTCATTGTTCATCTACTAGATAGATTTTCAATAGTATGCAACAAGTCAGTTTTGCAACATCATTTCGTGTATATATTTCTCTCTTTTGATGAAAATGTGCCATAGTAAGATTTGTCAAGATCATGTCTAAACAATAACTGGTTGTTGGCAATAATTTGTCCTGGGCAATAGTCAGAATACCCAGATGCTAACCACTAGACCTTAGATTGTCATGGCAACAATACTGCACTGGGGACGGCACCAAGAGGGTCAAACATCATTAAAATATCATATATCTTGAGTAACGTGCATGACATAGATAAAATTAGTAATGGTTCACTGGTGAACATAGAGTAGGTTGCACATACCAGACCCTTCTACGAGCTCCTTCAGGTCGGATTTCTCCAGCACAACTCCTTCAAAGCCGACACCACGCTGTTCCAACAAGGCTTTGAGTTTCATCACGGACAAAGTCATCGGGTCCAGCAACCTCTTTGATAAGGCCCCGGTCTCGTACCAGCTGATTGCTTCCAACATGCGGGCCAAGATGAACAGCACGACGATGTAGATCAACAGGAGACACAGTTTCAGCCACATGTTGCCTAAGTATATCGTCCACTTGTTCCCGGCAAGACTGAATTTTGTTACGTCAGATAACTTTGACAGTTCAGTGACACGTCAACCGTTGCAGTATAAGCTTGAATATCATGTTTGCTGGCGCTTACATCATTGTAAAAGTATCTTTCGTGGTTCTTGGTCTCTTCTGCTGTCTTACTAGATGGTTGTTAAATGTATCTTGTGATTTTAGACCGTGTTATTCGTCTTTCTCGACCTGCTTCGCCCCAGAAGCTGACGACCCCTGACCCTACCCAAGATGGCGGATGTAAATAATGCAATCACGTGACACAGGTGCGAGATACCCATATACAACGACTATATGTCTGTCTTCACAAACTGTCTCTTATGAAATTTATTTAATTTTCAATTGTTTTCACGGCCCAGTTTGAACGCATGTTACATTCACGGAAATCAATATTGCTCCACTAACAAAATCCAAACTTAGAGGTGACCACAACATCTGTGTTTATCAAGCTCCGAACAGCGATAACCCGTTACCGGATGGAAACGAAAGTACCAAAGAGGCGCTGGTGTGGAGCTTGTTTGAGTAATGGTCAAAGGGAAACAACTCTTCAGACTTTTGTTAAATTACTTTTTTCCGTTTGCGGTGTTAGTTCCTTTGGAATAAGAAGTTCTGTTCACCCATCTTAATTAAGACTAAAGTAATCTTTTTCGTGAATACACATATTTATTTCATTTGCGAATACTTCAATGGGACGGATTTCGGTGTATAAGTATTTTTATAAGTATTATTGCGTTTAATTATAAATGTATACATTAAACGTTGTGTGTTGCCGATGTTCACTTATGGATATGCTTTGATCAAGAATCCTTTTCCAAAGTTTCTAATGTTAAGTTAATTGTTGTATTCAACACGAACTAGCTAGTAACTGACAGTCTATAAGTAACTTCAGATCTATTCTTAAACTGAAATAAAAGGATGTGTTTTCTGCAGCTTGTGAAACGAATTTCGTCTTTGACAAAGACTACGTCAAATATAGAATATGTTACGTGTGGTTGACGGAAAGTTCCTAGTGCGTAACTACCAAGCCAGGCATTTACATTGATCTACTAATTCAAAATAACATCATCCAACACATCATTATTTGATCTTGATCCAAACATTTAAACCTTATGTCCTAAACAATTTCTTTAAGTGGCATTTTAGAAGTTGGTCAGTGCAATATAGACAAACTTTATGAATAACGACTTCTTTATGTCGTGCTTGACAACGGTACAAGAATCTGTATCGAAATGTCGCACTCACGAAATAAAGAAGTTGTTATCCATAAAGTGTGTCTATATTCTAAACAATTGTAAAATATCATGCGTCGATGTTTGATGGTAGCCAAATGAAACAAACAGGAAACTGTTATATTCGATGGTGATGTTATGCTACGGATGTCATATTTGTGTTTCGGCCCTTACGTTTGCCGTTTGCGGAGACTGTTTTCAGCCTGATGACGTTTTGATAGCGTTTATGATAGTTCTGTGAAAATCTAATTTTTAAGTTTTTTGCCCATGTCGAGTGAGTGACTTAAGTTTCACGCCACTCTTTATTCCTGCAATATCACAGCGGGGGGACACCAGAAATGGGCTTCACACATTGTACCAATCTGGGCAATCGAACCCGGGTCTTCGGCGTGACGAGCGAACGCTGTAACCACTAGGCTACCCCTCCGCCCCAGCCCATGTCGAGGAGTGTGGGTGTTCCGGATATCGTGTGTGTGTATGTAGTCCGAGCCGCCACATACGTTGTACGTCACACCACATGGCCCTCGGGATCACTTGACAACAAATTTATCTTACCGACATTCATTCATACAGGTTCGGAACATATATATGTCAACCGCTTCGAGGACAAAGCAAAACCCACAGCAGACGACGCAAACGAACCGAGTTACTTCCCTTTACCCAATGCATTCGGATAAACATCGGTTTAACTCAGAAACTCAACTATCCTTATGCGAGATAAACGTATACCCTCTGATAAGTTCCGATTGATTTCTCAGCGCGCTGAGTGAGTGCTCTTAGCAATATTCCAGCAATATCACGGCAGGGGACACCAGAAATGGGCTTCACACATTGTATGCCCAAGTGAGGAATCGAACCCGGGTCTTGGGCGTGACGAGCGAACGCTTAGACCACGAGGCTACCCCACCGCCCCGCGTGCTACCTGAAAAATGGGGAACTTTGAAGCATAGTTTCGTAAAACGATTAGGAAATGTGTGGTTCGTGGCTATTTGTTACAGTACCTAAATATAACTTTACTGTTTTTACCACAAGAACCGTCTTCAACATTGTGTCACGTGATGCAATGGACGAAGTACGAAGGTACTCATAACATCAATCACTGGACTGTCCGATCAACCACTGGACTGTCCGGTCTAGAGATCCGTGAAGATCCGGGGTAGAATAGGTCTTCAGCAACCCATTCTTGCCACAAAAGGCGACTATGCTTGTCGTAAGAGGCAACTAACGGGATCGGGTGGTCAGGCTCGCTCGCTGGCTTGGTTGACATATGTCATCGGTTCCCGATTACGCAGATCGATGCTCATGCTGTTGATCACTGGATTGTCTGGTCCAGACTCTATTATTTACAGACCGCCGCCATATAGCTGGAATATTGCTGAGTGCGGCGTAAAACTAAACTCACTCACTCACTCCGGTCTAGACTTCACTCACAGGCACTGAAACACTGCAGCATTAAACACCATACAAATACAAGTAGTCATTTGTTTGCATGTATGTACTTGAGGTGCATTATTGTAGTATCTGTGGTGACGATCCCTTAAAGTTTGGGTGTCGATATTCTGATGCAATATATCAGTTTGTCATTCATGGTTGTTCGGCCGCCATATAGCTGAAATATTGCTGAGTGCGGCGTAAAACTAAACTCACTCACACACTCGTGGTTGTGCGTTATAACAATATCGTTGTAGTCAAACATTTCTGGAACCACCTGCCATAACTTAGTACCCCTTGCACTTCCCGGTATTAAAGCGTCGATCGTTGTGCATGAATCATATCCTGGCAGAGACCAATACTCTCCTAACCTCCACCCCCTTTTATAGCATTTTAATCACTTTCATAGTTTTTCCCCTATTTTCTTTTTACGTATACCGGATGTTACTATGACAGAAACAGCCGCCACTGTATTGTGCAATACGTGGACGTATCTATAGACATGACGCTAACCACACTCACAGATCTATCAAAAGCTGACATAATATTCTGTGAGTCATTGGTGGGTTTTCCAAAAACGAACTTTCGATTTGCTGAAAGCGAGGGCGCTACCTGCTGCCTGGGCCACACATTTCACGCTCAACAATTCCAGTTAACTTCACCAGTTGATGTTAAGATTCGGTGAAAGGGCTCATCTCGTGATGAGTGAGTGAATTGGGGTTGACGCTAGTCTGAACCGCATCCACTGTCAGGTCACAAGGTGAGTCACTGAGTTTCTATTATTAGGAGATAAACATACTGTGTTGGAAAATCAGAGGTATATAACGTCATTATATACCTCTGAATGACTTTTTAATTAACCTATCACAATCCAGTATTTACTTAAGTCATGATAGAATGCCTATTTCCTGTTGCCAAAGCTACTATATTTGTATTGTATTTACAGTGTAGCCCCGTTAGTCCGGACTCCGATAATCCGGATGTCTCGGCTCCCGGACGATTTTACATCTATTTTAAGTTGTGAGAATGTAAATATCGTGAGACATCTTTGGTCTTTTGATGTGTATCATATGTTGCTGACAACCCTACAACTTCATGGAACATTGGAGTGAGTGAGTATGGTTATACGCCGCTTTTAGCAATATTCCACCAATATCACGGCGGGGGACACCAGAAATGGGCTTCACACATTGTGCCCATGTGGGGAATCGAACCCGGGTCTTCGGCGTGACGAGCCAACGCTTTGACCATTACCACTAGTCTACCCCACCGCCTCCATGGAACATTGGAAATATTTCTTAACACCAATATGTTTGGGCGACTCCACCGCTTTCGCTCACCTGTCAAATGAAATGTACACTTCTGAGTGTTAAAGTTTGGCATTTGATCTGTAACGACATGCACTGTTATTGTTGACAGCAATATTTACCTCCTCCATACACGCAGCTTTGACAGCACAGTGCAGATTGCGCTGACCTACAAAGTCAGTTTCGTAGACGTAAACACACGAGCTCCCCCGAAATCACGTTTTCCTGGAAAGCTGCTTGTCTATACACTCACCCATTGACGAAGCTAATCTGGCGATAAATCAGAAAGGGAATCCCAAGGCGAAAGTGCAGGGTGTCTCTCGCTACAATGCAGTTCGTATACTGAAGCGACGGTTGAGAGTATAACTCGCTATACCGCCAGGCATACTCAGTTGAATATACAGAATATCACTCGCTATACCGCCAGGCATACTCAGTTGAATATACAGAGTATAACTCGCTATACCGCCCGGCATACTCAGTTGAATATACAGAGTATAACTCGCTATACCGCCAGGCATACTCAGTTGAATATACACTCGAGCCGGGTGTATGAAGGTACAGAGTATCACTCGCTATACCGCCAGGAATACTCAGTTGAATATACAGAATATCACTCGCTATACCGCCGGGTGTACTCAAATGAAGGTACAGAGTATCACTCGCTATACCGCCAGGAATACTCAGTTGAATATACAGAATATCACTCGCTATACCGCCGGGTGTACTCAAATGAAGGTACAGAGTATCACTCGCTATACCGCCAGGAATACTCAGTTGAATATACAGAATATCACTCGCTATACCGCCGGGTGTACTCAAATGGAGGTACAGAGTATCACTCGCTATACCGCCGGGCATACTCAAGTGAAGGTATACAGAATATCACTCGCTATACCGCCGGGAATACTCAAGTGAAGTGACCAATTTTCACTCGCTATACCGCCAGGAATACTCTAATAAAGGCAGAGAGTATAACTCGCTATACCGCCGGGCATACTCAACTGAATATACAGAGTATCACCCGCTATACCGCCAGGCATACTCAGTTGAATATACAGAGTATAACTCGCTATACCGCCAGGAATACTCAGTTGAATATACAGAATATCACTCGCTATACCGCCGGGTGTACTCAAATGAAGGTACAGAGTATCACTCGCTATACCGCCAGGAATACTCAGTTGAATATACAGAATATCACTCGCTATACCGCCGGGTGTACTCAAATGAAGGTACAGAGTATCACTCGCTATACCGCCAGGAATACTCAGTTGAATATACAGAATATCACTCGCTATACCGCCGGGTGTACTCAAATGAAGGTACAGAGTATCACTCGCTATACCGCCAGGAATACTCAGTTGAATATACAGAATATCACTCGCTATACCGCCGGGTGTACTCAAATGGAGGTACAGAGTATCACTCGCTATACCGCCGGGCATACTCAAGTGAAGGTATACAGAATATCACTCGCTATACCGCCGGGAATACTCAAGTGAAGTAACTAATTTCCACTCGCTATACCGCCGGGCATGCTCAAATAAAGGCACAGAGTATAACTCGCTATACCGCCGGGCATACTCAACTGAATATACAGAGTATCACCCGCTATACCGCCGGGCATACACAAGTGAAGATAAAGAGTATCACTTGCTATACCGCCGGGCATACTCGAGTGAAGGTATCACTCGCTATACCGCCGGGAATACTCAAGTGAAGGTACAGAGTATCACTCGCTATACCACCGGGCATACTCAAGTGAATGTACAGATCTAGAGTATCACTCGCTATACCGCATCGAAGACTCGAGCAAATGCACACAGTCGCATTCCTTGTATACTGGCACTCATGCCTGGTGTGTGAACGGGATATTAATAGAGATTATTACACGAGCAGGTGTGCCATACGATTTATACGAAACGAGTGTGGAATTGTGTGAAACAGGTGAGGAAATGAATTCTACCGCTACACTCGAAAAATTCATTTCTTCGCTGATTTCGTTCAAATTTGGAATATATGTTAATCCTAACATATAAAATCAATATTCGATTGCAAAAGTCTACATTTTTATTTTTAAAAAGTATCGAGATTCGAGCCCCTTTGGTATTTCTCGCTATAAAGCCATACGTAACTCGTGTTAGTTTGGGGTCTCTGTAGTGCCATGGACAATCCAGTCTATGTATATACGTTATATCAAGTCCCTCACTATAACGCCACGCATTGCCTCGTATGTACGAGTTATCGCTTCGGAATTTGTTGTGGTGTCACCCCTATACTGTTATGTATTGTTCGGTTTATGTAGCTGGTATCTCTCGCTATATCGCCGTGCATAACCTATCGTATCTGTCTCTGGTTATACTGCCAAATTATAACCCGGTGATATAAAATTGGAATAATACCACGTGTCCGAAATTACTAGTAACTCAGAAATACACGAAAAGGCAGGGCAAGATGGGAACTGCATCGGACATCATTTCGGCCACTGATGTGTCTAATTTCAAAATGTCCTCTATATGTCTACCATAGAATTTCAAAACGCTTAAATGATGTAATATTAATGAGTCGTGTGACGCTTTTCGAAATCTTCGTGGAAAGAAATTACTCGATTGTATCTCAAAAGCTGTGAAAAGTAGACACCTAATGTTGGAGTTACAGAAGTACTGTTCGGCAAAAGGACACAGCTGAAGCCACCCTCTTGACACAGGCTTTGTACACATATATTTTTGGAATCATATTCACAGTTAAATATAGTAAATCAGCACACACACACACACACACACACACACACACATGGCATAAACATTTACTATGAACCCGCTTGGCATCTACGGTCACAATATTTTGTGACAAATGTTTTTAAGTTTGTACTGTGGGAAAAACTGTATCGAGTTGAAGAATCAAATGTTTAGAAAGAACTGAACTTGGTCCAATTCTGAAATTCCAAATATTCAAGCTTACTTTTGAGAGTCTGAGTTAGCGTACATTTGATTTACTGGCGAAAATGTTTTCACGGATTTTGATTGACTTTGTAATCCAGTTGCACTCAGAAATAGACGAATCTAAGGATTAAGTGATTTAATCAAGCTTGTCCCCCAAAAAATAATTGTTCCTCTCCTTTTCGAGAAATATTATTGAAGCTGTGGCCTTACGAATTTTCTGTTGCTAAGCAAAGTTATCTGTATTTGCAAACCAGCAGGTGCTACGGTCACAATGGCTGACAACATTAGTGGCTCCGTGGCAAGCTACCTGAGTTTACGGAGGGATCCACTAGCTCAGCTCAGTTCTCTGATGAAACTGGCATCGGAGGAGGAATTGACCGAGCTTACTAATGATGACCGGTTTAGTTCCATCACGTCAGAGGATGACTTTATCATTCTTGATGAAGAGGAGGAGGATCGTAAGTTCTGTCTGTTCATTAAGCCAGTTTACCACACAATACACTTTTCTTATTTCATTACTGTATTCCGGGCGTAGTGCAGCGTCAGCAGTATAGTCTGTGAATGTGTCGACAAGAGGGAGATCAGTCCACCGTTCAATAGACCTGTGCTAAATGTTTTATGTTTCTTGTTTAACGCCGTACTTAACAATATTCCAGCAGTATGTCGGCGGTATGTATATAATTGAGTCTGGACAAGACAATCCAGTGATCAAAAGCATGAGCCTCTACGCAAGTCGGATACGATGACATGTGTCAACCAAGTCAGCGAGCCTGACCACCCGATGCCGTTAGTCGCCTCTTACGACAAGCATGGGTTGCTGAAGACCAATTCTAACCCGCATCTTCAGGGCTTCTAAACTGATAACACGACACATGCATACATCTCGAACTAATATGATCCATTTGTTTATTACATTCAAAGACTGTGAACGCCTCAAATATTATTCCAGAGCAACAGTTAACCCTTAAAAGGACGTCGATAAACACCTCGGTTTGCACAGACTCGGTACAACAGGCAACATCGTCTGATATTCCGCCTGACAGGAACGTGGGCAACAAAAACGACACGGTGCAAAGCAGTCATGAAATACCTCTTTCACCAATACAGCAGAAATTCCTCCGAGATCGAGAATCAGCAAGGCACACTCTATGCAGTAAACTGGAAAGGAAAGGGTTCGGGGCAACTTTCAATTTCCAACAACGCCAGGTCGACATTGAGTCCAAAGGAGAAAACAGACATGAGGAAGCTCTGGAATTAATCGAGGGCTCGGTCATTGAGATAAGACAGAACATAAGCAGCGACCTACTGGAGCAGATGTCCCTAGTGGTTGATATTGCGGACGGGGAACAGACCGTTTTGCCGGAGTTGCCCGGTGCCGAGGATGTTCTTGCCGTCATTGATAAGACTAGCGGAAGTATGACGTTTGTTGGCATGGCAGACACTATCGATTGTTTGAAAAAAACTATTACTAAGTCAATCGAACTGTTGGACAAAAGAAACAAAAACCAAGAAGAACAAGGGGCATCTGCATCACTTCATGGGGATAATGAACCAGGAGGCACATCAGCTCCAGAACAGACATCTCTCCACTCGCGTCTTTGCAACACTCCAAGAGAAGAACACCAAGCTGTTGACCCTGCTCCAATTAAGGACTTTGTGCCCGTTAATGATGACTGTCTGGATTATTTATGCCAGTTTAAAGAGGATGAGATACGGTCGATTGGAGAGAAGGAAGGTGTGAGCATCAGTGACACTCCACAAGGCTACGAGGTCCGAGGTGCTGCGACAGCAGTTGGAAGGGCCGTGGTCACACTGCGTAATACTGTTGAAAGAGTGAAGAGCAACAAGTTTACTTTTGAAACCTCAGTCAACATTGGGAAGTTCGCTGAAGCTACTAGAAATGCCAGCACAAACCATAACTGCATTATTGGGTACAAGCAGACGATTGGTTCAGTGAGAGGCAGGAGGAGGGCACAGACACAACCCATGGCATCGTCCACCACAGGTGAGAACACTGAAGCAGAATGTTGCGTTTATAATGGGTGGTGGTGTGTGGTACTGTGCATACTGTACAGCGCATTATACATGCTATATTATTAAAATAATCCTTCACCTCAGATCATAACACTGAAGTAGGATGTTGTGTTTATAATTACATATAATGTATATTCATTTAAATGTGCGGAGTTTTACTTGAGGGTATAATTAGATATTTTAGTATAAATACAGAAGCATCTTTTAATCGAAGCAACAGTATTGAAAATATTTACAGATTTAAATGTGTCTATAGGATATGTTACATTTTGACAATATTGGTTGAAATATTACTCTCAGAATAAATGAGGAGAAGTACTCGCCATGATAAATACCATTTTCCAAGCATACAGGTAAATTGTTATCTGTTCTCGGCCAAAAGGGGCGGTAAAATATGATGAAACTGATCTGAAAATAGTACATACGAAATGTCAGGGCCAGAGACTAACACGACAGATTCCATTGGCAAAATACATTGTAGCGAATGTATATGAATATATTACTCAAAATCAGAGAAATACTATTCACATGCAACATGCACCCTACTGACACAGTTGACCTTGGATTAGGTTCAGGGGGATAGGTCATATAATTTTAATGATTGCCATGATTGATTTAATGATACATGTTGTATGTGAGCGTTGAAACGTCTTTTCTTACCCAGGTATAATAGAAACAATGTATCTTGTGTTTTGTACATTTTCAGGAAAACAAAAAGTCAAAGTTACCGTGGTCTTGGATAGGATAGAAAATCAGAATGTAAGTATTTTTCAGCCTCATACCTACACATTTCCTTCACAAATACCCCTTTCATCATTGACAAGTACGACCTGTAAAGATCCGGGGTAGAATAGGTCTTCAGCAACCCATGCTTGCTACATAAGGCGACTATGCTTGTCGTAAGAGGCGACTAACAGGATCGGATGGTCAGGCTCGCTGACTTGGTTGACACGTCATCGGTTCCCAATTGCGCAGATCGATGCTCATGCTGTTGATCACTGGATTGTCTGGTCCAGACTCGATTATTTACAGACCGCCGCCATATAGCTGGAATATTGCTGAGTGCGGCGTAAAACTAAACTCACTCATTAACAAGTACACTGTCGCCCGAGCATATCAAATATTATATGCTGGCATACTGCCAAAATATGAGCGAATCTACAATCCACGAAGGAGTGCTTAGGTGAAGAAGTACTTGGAAAGGAATGACTGTGTTTTGACATATATCAGTGATTGCATTACTGTTTCTGTAGGTGTCGTGGAACAAAGACGAAAAGTATATTAGCATTAATTGAATGTATTTAACGGTGACCGGACAAAATCCACCCGGACAAAATCCACCCCAAAATTGCCACCCCGGACAAAATCCACCTCTTCTTAACAAAAAAATGGACAAAATCCACCTTTCTCAAATTTTAGTGTGTCCTGATCTTTGATAATCCACCCTTCTCAAATTGCTATTGTTAAAAGTTTTAGTGTGTCCTGATCTTTGATCAAGTTCCTTTTCTCAAGCATTGTCCTGGATTCGTATTTAACTGAATCTGGTTTAAGGAAGGGCGCAAAGGTGTTCCATTTTAACTGGGTGTTTTTTATGTTTTATTTACAAACGGCAACTACTAATGGGATTTCCAGCTGAAAAGGGGGTAGCCCCTACTAAACGTTAAACTCGTTCTCTTTTTTAAATTCAGGTGGACAATTAACTTGCCTTTACAGGTGTGTGTGAGGGGTGCCACCGGTTATTGTTGTTGGTAGTTTTCCCTCGGTCACTGGATGTCAGTCTCAACGGCACATCGTATTATCAATCTCAACTCCCTGGGGAGTATACAGCTCTTGCAGCCACTAGGTGCACCGAGTTATTGTGGCTTTATCATTCTAACGGTTGACAGGAAACTCTTCCTTTTAGACTAGTGGTTAAGGCATTCGCTCGTCACGCTGAAGACCCGGGTTCAATGTATGGCGACGTAAAACTAAACTCACTCCTTTTAGCGAACACCTGCTATGATCACAATCACAGTTTGATAGTTGTTAATAAACACATAGCTATGGTATAAATCGACTTCTAAGAATGTTTAGGAATGAACACAATGCTTATTGTTTGACCAGGCGAATGTGATAGTGAACACCACAAACAAGGAGCTGAAGTTGAGTCAAGGCCACGGTGTGTCCCACAGCTTGCTCCGGGTGGCTGGAGATGAGATACAACAGGTTCTGACTGATATTTACCCCCACGGCATGACCTACGGTGACCTAGCCGTGAGCCACAGCGGACGCCTCACAACCTGTGAAAAGATCTACCATGGAGCACTTCCGCATCACACCGGAATAAAGGATAGACTGGCTCTTTCCAAGTGTTACGAGGTGAGCTGAAGTACGACGTACCGGCTTCAACACGTCTTTTTCTCAACCAATTGATGCGTTCTCTGGCTGTGTGTTGTGCGCGCGTGCGTTACGTGCGTGCGTGTGTGGTGGGGTGGGGGGTGGTGAGGATGATTTTAAGGGGGAGTAACCCATTTTGTTTTGGGGAGGTAGGGGGTCATCAATTTTGTACATAGAACTATTTTTAAATGATGCTTAGAAATTATGGGATGGTGTCATTCATATTGTGCATTCTTCTCCAAACAAATAAATTATGAACGGTCCCTCAGCATTGTCAAACAACAATTGATTGGTTATTTCTGCCAATTGGGCAGGAGCTTGTGCTACTGGGGTTTTAACGTTAACTTTATTTACCTGTACAATCAGGTTGCCATCTGCCGAATTAGAGGTAAAACATTTGCATCATTATATACTCGGACAATAACTAACAAGGGACGGGGAATGACAGTTTATCTTCCCCGAGTTACTGTAAATCGACAAAGTTCCCCGTCAGTAATGTTTTGCGTGATCAACAACCCAGCCAGTTCTCCGTCGTGTTTGTTTTGCGAGTCCTCTTGTAAAAACAAGTCGAATTGTTGACAATACATCGTATCGCTTCGCGCGAACGAACATACAAGAAAAGATCAAAGACGTCAAATTTGCAATTAAACATCGCTAGAAAAGATTATTTACCTATTCAGTTCTCATTTGATTTTACTAGGCATTGTCTTATATGCAGGGATTACGATTACCGTGTGTAATTGTCTCGTTTACAACGCTGGACGTAGCAATCAGCTGTGCAGTGCACGTTACCCTACCGGTGATTTAGTTAAAAAAGTACCCGATAATATACCGAGATGAATTGTGATGCAGTGATCTTAAAAAGATAGTATCTGAAACTATTGTTTTATGAAGAGAAATATATTCTAGTATTGTGTCATTTTCATTGCAGGTTGTGCTCTATAAAAGTAAAATATTTATAATCATAAATCTCAGGTTATGCGGCAGTTTTGACGGATAGTTTGTATGCATGGAACAATTTAACCTGTCACCGATGAGGTTTCGCGCGATGTCGCTATTTCCATTGTGAAAGCAGTTTGTTGAAATATGATCGTCCAGCTACGACTTTTGGCGAAAAAAATATGTATGCGTATCCATTTACTGTCAACTACACTTCATTTTGAGACGTGAGTAGACGCAATATGTTAGTTATTGCTGTGAAGTAATTACCGGTAGGCGAACATTTGGACTTCTTGACATTGTTTGTTCACATAATTTACAAGGACCGGGAATAATTGCTTAACAAAATGAGAGACGTCATTACGCCTGGAAAGTTTTGCGTCCGGAGGTCATTCGCAATACTAGCAAAACTTTCCTGCCCGCAAAACTTTGTCGATTTACAGTATGTTAATTTCGTAATTCCCGAGCCATGGCGAGTTGGTTATTGTTGTTATTCCCATATTAGTTTTCAATCTAAATAACGCTAAAATGAAAAAAAAAATTCTCTACAACCGCGATGTGGGGAATCCCCTATCCCTACGTGTTGAATGGCTGTTTTATTTTCTGGAACAGCCAATCAACGTTCACCAAAGAGTGTAACCTCTCTTGGGACTGACAGGAAAAATACTACCCCGTGTCCTCCTTTCCATGTGTAATAAATCTTACAATATGCATGAACGTCTTCACTGATCAATGAGTACAGATACTAGAGCACAAACGTTCATTTGCGAATTTTACACATTTTGACAACTTAAAGTTACAGTTTTCGACTATTAAATACTAACTTCATTTTAAAGAAGTTTGGTTCAGGATAAACATATTTTAGACTCCAATAAACTCAATTTAGGTTTTCAAGAAATCATCAAAATGATGAGCGTGCTACACACTTTCTATACAACTAACTGAAAATCGTTCCTCATATGACGTCACTGCAGTGCTCTGGCGACAGAGTTACGTAACCTGTCTGTGGTTTCGTTGGCGGGCGAGAGAGAAGCAGGCGACTTTTTGGCCACATTTAATCGCTCGGTATTAATTAACCACAAGTTTTTAAAGAATAAATTTGGTGTTCCGCATAAGACTAACCACAAATCTTTCATATGTAATGGTTAAAAGAGTAACAAAAAACAAAGTTTATTGGTTCTTTAATTATCTTTGTCAATACGGAGATGTTCCTCCACAGTGGCTGGTGTCTCTGGTGTTCCGATGCCTCATCCAGGCAAGCAAGGATGGGTTTGAGACAATTGCACTGCCAGCGTTCGGTACAGGGGCCCTCCGGTATCCTACCAAGAACGTTGCACAGCTCATGTATCACGCTATTGATCTATTCACCCAAGACGAGAGAGCAGGGCCACTGAAAGAGATTTTCATAGTTATCTCCCGTGAGTCAAGGCTGGAAGTGAAACAGGTACTTTATTTAAATCGCGTTTCTGAACACAGTGGAACCACGCCCTCTTATTTGTGTGCTGTCCTGTCATAATCTGGCTGATATTTCTTTCCGGAACATGCTGGAAAATATGCATTTCGTAAAAGATATGTTAATCGATCAGTGTTCTTGTTTGCTTTTGAAAATGTTTTGTTGTGGTTTAAAAAGGTTTACTTTGGCCCCAATATCCAAATTGTATATCGTACAATTCTGCCTGAACAATATCCTTGGCTCTCAAAGCAATCCCCAACTGGGAGATATTACTTTATATACAAGGTGAGAGTAGTGCTATTAGAAGCTGCGTTGTTCAAATGTAAAATTAGAGTAAACACACAATCTATACTTTCAACTTTCAGCGAGGGGGTAGCCAAAGGGTTAAAGCGTTCGGGTTCGATTCCCCACATGGGTACAATGTGTGAAGCCCATTTCCGGTGTCCCCGCCGTGATATCGCTGGAATTTTGCGTCAGAGCGGCGTAAATCTAAACTCACTCACTTACTTTACTTTCCAGGGATCACATTATGTCATACAAATGTTTAGGGGCGGTGGGGTAGCCAAGTGGTTAAAGCGTTCGCTCGTCAGGCCGAAGACCCGGGTTCGATTCCCCACATGGGTACAATGTGTGAAGCCCATTTCCGGTGTCCCCCACCGTGATATCGCTGGAATTTTGCTCAGAGCGGCGTAAAACTAAACTCACTCACTTACTTTACTTTCCAGGGATCACATTATGTCATACAAATGTTTAGGGGCGGTGGGGTAGCCTAGTGGTTAAAGCGTTCGCTCGTCAGACCGAAGACCCGGGTTCCATTCCCCACATGTGTACAATGTGTGAAGCCCATTTCTGGTGTCCCCCGCCGTGATATTGCTGGAATATTGCTAAAAGCAGCTTAAAACCAAACTCACGCACACATATAAAAATATTCACCACTGGGATGTCGCCGTCTTTTGGAATGTTTTAAGGTGAGATATTATACTTTGGTTAAAACTTTCAAAAGTTTGTGAAATGTGTTTTGAATGAAGAATATCTTCACAAGTACTTTTGTCGCTCATTGCAGCTGTTTCTCGCTCATCGCCTGTCCCACAAGCTCAAGACAAGGCAATTGGCTCATCCTAGAACAGGTGAGGTCGTGGCATGAGCAGTAGGTGTGGGATAGAGTGACAGATGGCATTACAGTATCCATAAACCACGTGGAATGACAGGCACTCAGTGGTTTTGTGTTGTGGTGTTTGGCAAAGAGCACAGGTCACACGTGAGTTGTAGTTAAGCAACGTTGAGCGCGGAGTGTCTTGGATGGGTGGCCATCTTTGTCCGCTTGAATCCTGAGATTTTGTAGGGCTTCAGTCCTGCCCCATACGGTAGCACATATAACAAAGGATGTATTACATAAGTTACATGACTTTGCCTCTGTTCACCCAGCAGTGAATGGGTACCCAGTAAGATGAAATGAATGATTACGTGACTATAGCCTTCTAGCGCCTCGCTGGAAGCTTGGTTGTAGTGCACACAGACCCGGGATAATAAAGTCAGCGAAGTTATCGCAGTGTAAGCACATATATGATTTTATCTCTGTGTGCAGATTTAGAATGTTCTTCCAAATTCAAACACCTACCAGATAGCCAGGTGGATAATGCGTTAGCTAATCACCCGGTTTCAATTCCCTTCAATGTGTGAAATCATTCCGAGTCAGATATGATCGCGATGTTTCCCCCCAGTATACAAATAGAACACTTGATTGTTACAGAGACCATTCTTACTATCAACTGTAATGATATTAGATTTGTACATATAACTAGAACATACTTATGACGACAAGAACCGGGGCTATGCGATTTTACTCCATTTTATGGTTTTAGCAGATATCATAGGCACTTGAGTAATGGTATTACCTGTATACCTCAGCAGCGGTAAATATTTGTTTGTTGTTTTACGCCGCACTCAGCAATACTCCAGCTATATGACGGCGGTCTGTAAATAATCGAGTCTGGACCAGACAATCCAGTGGTCAACAGCATGAGCATGATTGATTGACATCACGAGTATCAATCTACGCCATGGGGATTAGTGTTGGGAATTGGTTGAAATCTCACAATTGATGATTGTTTCATTACCAACGAACAATCATCGACAAAAAATTGGTTAGCGTCATTTTTCAGATTTTCCTATCCAGGTTGTTATTGCAGATATGTATAACATGATGCAACTTGCTACTTTAAAGTGATGACTAATATATCATGAACATAAACTTCCCGGAGTCTTCAAGAAATATTCAGTCATGGTTTTTTCAGTTAGTGAAGTGATTTTTCTAAGAATTAAACACGTTTTCAGGCCCTGACAACTTCAACGATATGTTCCATTTTGTCAAGTATTTCAAAGACTAAAACAGTAGTTCCAAAATCGCTTATGTTCGATTATGAGAAAATGTGATCGATTGCTTGGTCGTTTGGTCACTGCGACCAATCTTCGATTATTAAAATTAATCGGAACACCACTAATGGGGATACGTACGATGACATGTCAACCAATTCAAGACAGCGAGCCTGACCATCCGATCCCGTTAGTCGCCTCTTACGAAAACGATTTTACTTGATGTTATTGTTATGCCAGATATCATAGACACGTGGAATAACTCAAGTTGACAGTTAAATTTATAACTTTTCCAGGATGGAACCCGCTCTTAATGTTAATACCTTTTTTACACCCGGTTACGGTCGGAAAGGGATTTCGGTTTACCTGCCTTTTTAAATGAAGGTAAGATGTTATATTATAACAACATGAGAGTTAATTGTTTGACTTACATTCATTTCAACAGTCATCCTATTTTTAAATTGGCTTGTGTATGTATTGCTAGAAGCGCCACAAATCATACCCACCCACTGATACAGGTATACATGTGTGTGCGTGCGTGCGTTTGAGCACAGTATAACCTCGATCACCCGGAACTTGCTACTGCAATAGATTACTGGGGAGGTGAGGTAGCTTAGTGGTTGAAGCGTTCGCTCGTCACACCGAAGACCCGGGTTCGAATTTCCACATGGGCACAATGTGTGAAGCCCATTTCTGGTGTGCCCAGCCGTGATATTCCTGGAATATTGCTAAAAGCTCACTCACTCTCTCAATAGATTACTGCAGGAAACGTCTATTCGCATACGCTGCAGTATTACTATATACCCATGATTCGGATATGTAGACACGTCTTCATCGGGACAATTTCAAAGGGTCACTACCGTCTGGATTAGCGAGGTTTCCCAGCATCGGCGGTGACATCAGTGATTGAACGAAATGGTGACCACCTACTAGCGTTCGTAGTACCAAATGTTATCCTGTGTGAACGTGTTATATAGTAAAATACTTCACCTTCCTTTGTGATGTAGAGGTAGGGAAACGGGACTCCAGATGTGAGGTTAGGATCATGGTGTCCGACACGCTTGTCCAGATTATCAACGGAGGTATTGCAGAGGCGTGTGACGTCACAGGGGCACTGCTCTTGATCTGGAGGACGGAAGATATTACGAGTACGTGACTAAATATAAATGTACATTTATTTATTTATTTACGTCTATTTATTGATTCAGGTATTTATTAATTCATATAGTTAGACGAACCCCATAAAAAAATTCAAAAGGTAAAGGTAACTAATCAATGGTTAATTTAGTCAACACTCCCCTATAAAACTTTTGATGCCCTGTGACACCCCCCCCATATAGTGACACCCCCCACCCAGCCCCAACAACAACAACAACACACACACACACACACCGACATAAATTAGGGTTTCATTTGTTGTGCAGAATGTTTGATTTAACGCCACACTCAGTTATATCTATATGACGCCGGGCTGTAAGTAATCAAGTCTAGAGCAGGCGATACGGTGATTGACGTCATGAGCATCGATCTACGCAACTAGTCATTGAGTCTGACCACCCTTTTGCCGCCTCTGTAACCGCCTCATAGTTTATGTATGTTGATCGAACTTCATCCTACTTGTCAATATTAATGCCACATGTGACAATCCGCATATAACTAAACAAAAGTGATAACTTTCTTTCAGATCCGAACGGCCATTCAGGTCTTACAAGTGTTGACCGTAATAGACACGACTGGGACTGCTGCCGCAGACAAGGTGAGCTACTGCAGTGAGTGAGTGAGTTAAGTTTTACGCCGCACTCAGCAATATTCCAGCTATATGGCGCAGTATGTAAATAATCGAGCCTGGACCAGACAATCCAGTGATCAACGGCATGAGCATCGATCTGCGCAACTGGGAACCGATGACATGTGTTAACCAAGTCTGCGAACCTGACCACCCGATCCTCTTAGTCACGCTACTGCAGTGAGACAACTCCTGAACGAACATTCAGTTCCTCCAAGTATAGACTGACACACACAGTTGAGAACTGCTGTCGAGAACAGGGTGTATATAAGATAAAATTAAAATAAATGGGTCAACGAAAACAGCGGCCGTACATATTGGTACCATACGAATGAGGGTTAAATCCGTTTTTTGGTTTGAGTATCTCACCCCTAAACAACTTAATAGTTTCATTTTTCCTGATATTATTCAAATTCGAATACGCCTGATGAGTGTGTCAGTATGGTTGCAATAGTTGTTGCAAAAAAATATACTCCAGATCCCAGGTGACACTGGTGTGAGTGAGGGTATGGTTTTACGCTGTTTTAGCAATATTTCAGCAATATCACGGCGGGGGACACTAGAAATGGGTTTCACACATTGTACCCATGTGGGGAATCGAACCCGGGCCTTCGGCGTGACGAGCGAACGCTTCAACTACTAGACTACCCTCACCGCCCCGCAGGTGTCACGAGTACTGACATACGCCACAGATGCATTATTGGAGGTCCTGAAAAAGGGCCCCATGTCGCGTCGAAGTCACTGATATAACGTTTAAGAGGAATATTTGCAACTGGAGTCATAGATATTGTTTCTTGTTTGTGTTGTCGAACGTCGCACTCAACAATATTTCAGGTATATGGCGGCGGTCTCAATTGTGAGTATGGTTTTACGCCGCTTTTAGCAATATTCCAGCAATATCCTCGGCGGGGGATATTATACCTATGTGGGGAATCGAACCCGGGTCTTCGGTGTGACGAGCGAACGCTTTAACCACTAGGCTACCCCACCGCCCCCGTTAAGGTTGTACTTTGACAAATGCACATGCATGTCACGTGTTCTTATCTGAAACAGTTGCGGATTTAAAGAGGGTTAGATGTGTGGCGGACACCGTCACTGTCCCAGGGACGACCCTCATCCACACCTACAGCAGCGACAACAGCCAGACCAGCGTGAGTGAGGCATTGCAGAGGGGGTTAATTCTTGCTGCCAAGAAAGGGTGTTACCATGTGACCGTGCCGGTGCCTGCTGAAGGTAAGGAGACATCTGGGATATATCATTGGCGGCATGTTGGCGGCATGACATTCATTAATCAAATCATGGGTTGTCCTTACTTCTGACAATGGTGTAACCTAACTCACTGAAGAAATTTTACCAATGTATATCCTGATTAAAGCGTGAATCACAATGTCAGTAGAATTCCAGCCTTTGTTGGCAAATAATGTTTGTAATATACCGAGTTAATTAATTAAAAATGGAAGACATCAATTATTTACAGGTAAAAGTAATATTGCACAGCCCAATTCAGAAATATTTAAACGTGCATACGGTAACGTTAAGCTAGACAAAAATACGAAGACATGTCGTAATAGCGTCTTTCCAAGAAAGCAAACACAAACGCATACACAAACGCACAAGCACACACAAATAGAGAGATATGTATGCGACTATTGGCGTAATAGTAACCACCACAACGAACTCAAATCTGAATAAATCATATGCAAATATTTTCTTTTGTGAAGATTCTTTTCTGACACAGAATTGTGAGGAATGTAATTCAGTAACTGTTATTGCATTGCCCTTAGGAGATGATTATCAAAATAGGATCTTTTTGGGTTCTCGATTAAGATGACACGTCACACGTGTAAAGTTTCCAAAAGTAATAAAGTTACGATCTGTGTTCAATCATTACAAACTATCACAGTTTTGGCTTGTTTTCAAACACTAGAAACTAACTGGATTTGTCCATTTTTTGTGGCTCATACCATCGCTCTGTCACAATCTATTTGATCTAGGCAACCTCGCGGCAAGACCTGATCAAGCAGGCGACGCCATTGCTTCTGCCGTCAACCGGCGTTCCTGTGGTGTGTTTGTCGTAACAGTGGTCATTCCCGATAACGCCATCTATATTGGAATAGTAACCAGTGTCGCTAGACGTGGAATAGTGCAGGAGCCCCCGGATGTCAGCAAAGTTTCCCTTGTCGGTAAGTGTTTTGGGAGAGGTGAGATAACTTGGTGGTTTAAAGGTCACATGCAACGCAAAACACAACTTTGCAGATTCTGATACCTTTCGATATGGACTTACAGAAACACATCAAAAATGCAAATTCCACTTATAAAGTTGAAAAATAACGCGATGAAATCGGAGTTCAAACGATTCACTAATTTCACCCCAGCGCCTGGGTGAAAAGTGGTTTCAACAGCTGCGCTGCGCCCATACCGCATGCGCAGTGATTAGGTTCGCGCGGCTTGAACCGGGAAGGCGACTCGTTAAAACACAGCAAGTGATGCGTGCAAGGAGTATCGCTGTGGTCGAAGTTGGAGAACAAAATATGTTTCTTGTGATTACAAGCATCTTGGCCTGCAGTAATAAAAATACACTGGTCCCATACTTGGTTGCAGATTTGCAAACCAAGTTTGGAAGAAAGTGTAGCATTAGAAATACTAATTTCATGTTAAAAATTGCTCAGCTTGAAAACTGAAATGTTTTAATACATGTGTATAGAAACATAGAAAAATATGTTGATTGTGATAAGCAGTCTCTGTCACAGACAAAACTCAATGTCTGTTTTATTGACACCTATGTGTCTGCTAATGACAATATGCAATACACAACTTCAATCAGTGACCACATGCAATTTGAACTTAACACCTATCGGGCTATACACCATAAACAAAATACATTGATTTATGGCTCGTGCCTCTGAGTTCTGTCTCTGTGACATTATGTAATTACACAGACAGGCAGGTGTGATACTTGTACACAGGACATGTTATTATGTCTGTGGGTTGCAAACAAACTGCATCCATTTTTCTAAGATGACTGGATCGGACGGAAACCGGTGCAAACTCAGATTGTCAGTTTCAAGTCCTGCTTTGTACTTGGACGAGCGACAGTTTCCAGCCACGTAGTAGTTCACATCTCAGTATTTGTTGATTGGATCGAACGTAAATGCAGAGAGCATGTATTTACAAAACCTAACATCTCTTTATACATTCTTTATGGATAACAACTTCTTTTATTGTATATAATGCGTCGTTTCGGTATGGATTCTTAGAATCCATACCGAAACGTATAAGAATCCATACCGTCGCATCATATACAATAAAATAAGTTGTTATTCATAAACAATCTTACTTTCTTATTACTCACCATACTTCTAAAATGCCAATCAAACATATCATCTCTATACACACACACAATGAGCCCTCGGGGGTATCGGCAAATGAACCAGCCAGTGAAAGACTTCGTTACACTTGAGTGCACACCCACGCCCTCTGACTGGGTTCGGTCTCCCGGGTGCTTCGTTTCGAGGGAAGTAAACCCAGGTGCAAAATATTGCACTTTTGATTCGTGATTGTACGCTTATAATACTGTTTATTTGTTTTTTCACAATCCGCAATTTTTAATATATGTCATGAGTAAGTGATAATTGTGTTTTAATTATGTTTGTTTTTTCAAAGAGTTTGCGCGTCCCGGGTTCGATCCGCAATGAGACAAACCTATTCTATTCAGGACTCCCCACGGACGGGGTCGCTGTGATATAGCACTACTTTCTGTTTCGGTTAAACCGAGGTGTTTTTGATATTATTATTGTTTGTTTTTTTATATTTCAGTCTACATCTGAAATATATTTTCGCTTCATAGTTTAAAGGAGTTGTTACTTTCAACATCCTGGTTGGTTTGTTTCTTGTTTAACGCCGCACTCAGCAATATTCCAGCAATATGGCGGCTGTCTGTACATAATCGAGTCTGGCCCATACAATCCAGCGATCAACAGCATGAGCATAGGCTTACGCAATTTGGATACGATGACATGTGTCAACAAAGTCAGCGAGTCTGACCACCTGATCCCGTTAGTCGCCTCTTACGACAAGCATGGTTTACTGAAGATCAATTCCAACCCGGATCTTCATGGGTTTCAACATACTGATTTCCCTCATTAAATATACAATATATTCTGTGTAAATACACTCCCCACGTAAAAACATTTGATCATTTTTACATTGGCTATTATGTTTTTAAATCTTTACAGATTCCTTGTGGAAAGTGACGTTTTCGCGTCAGCACAGCCTTAGAGAGATACATACCACAGCAGTGGATGCCGTCATGGTCGTCACTTCAGACTCGGAGGAGACAAACAGGAACGCTGCCAAGGCCGTTGAAAGGGAGCTGCAGGTGCCGCTGCAGGATGTCCTGCACGTCCACACAAACCTGACCAGGGATTAATCAAGATCAAATCAGTGGCCGATATTTCGGTTCCAGATCTGCGTCAAATGATAATAATTGCCTGCTTGAATATCACATTACGATATTGTCTGAATTGGAAAGCCAAGGCTCATTTAAATCCTAGATAAATTCCTGTTATCTGTTCTCAGTTTCTCCTTGCAGGCAGTAATGAAATCGTACTGTCTTCTGTTTACTCTTGCAAAGAGGAAGGAACCTGTCTGTCGTCAGTTAACCCTTGCAAAGAGAAAGGAACCTGTCTGTCGTCAGTTAACGATAGAAGGGGATAGAAGGGAAACCTGTCTGACATCGGTTAACCCTTGCTAACAGGAGGGAAACATGTCTGTCATCAGCTAACCCTTGCGGATAGGAGGGAAACCTGTCTGACATCGGTTAACCCTTGCGGATAGGAGGGAAACATGTCTGTCATCAGCTAACCCTTGCGGATAGGAGGGAATCCTGTCTGACATCGGTTAACCCTTGCTAACGAGAGGGAAACATGTCTGTCATCAGGTAACCCTTGCGGATAGGAGGGAAACATGTCTGTCATCAGCTAACCCTTGCGAATAGGAGGGAACTTGTTTGTCATCAGTTTTCCCTTGTGAATGGGAAGGACACATCCTTGCGAATAGGAGGGAAACCTGTCTGTCATCAGTTAATTCTTGCGAACAAGAAGGAAACCTGCCTGCCACCAGTTAACCTGACAGACAGGAGAGCAACAATTCGGATCAAGTCTCACCAATTCAATAATGTCATTACTTGTGACAGTGTAAACCTGTTCATAGCCATTCATTCTGGACTCATAGAATATATGCTACAGGATATTTAGTATGGTTATATCATGGTCACTACGCTTGGGAAATACAAACCATTGTTTGACTACGGGTGTGTGTGTTGGAGGTGAGGATGGGGCGACTGAATGATGATATCCTGTGATTGTGGTCCATTGTTCGTTATTGTGGCAGATAGTTTGGTTGGTTTGTTGTTTAACGCCGCACTCCGCAATATTCCAGCTATATGGCGGCGGTATGTAAATAATCGAATCTGGACCACACAATCCAGTGATCAACATCATGAGCATCGATCTACGAAATTGGGATACGATGACATGTGTCAACCAAGTCAGCGTGCCTGACCACCTGATCCTATACGACAAGCACGGGTAACTGAAGACCACTTCTAACCCGAATCTTTGTGGCAGTACTCTATTCTATAAATACAAATCCATTTGTGCTGATACAGTTTGATTGTGCCAAAATGACACACTGTGTTTGTTCACACATGGACGCTTTAAGACAAGATGGTAAAACACAACACTTTTTAATGTTGTGGTAGTTTACGGATATGGATACACAAATAGTTTCATTCACAAAGGACTGCTACAGCCTGATTGTGCCAAAATGACACACCGTGTCTTACATACGTGGATGCTTAACGACAATATAATCAGAAAACAATGCTATTGTGAAATGTTTTATAGCATTGTTGTAGTTCTACGTATATGAATACACGGTTTATATTAATTACTTCGCTTGATTGTGCCAAAATATCACACTGTGTTTGTCACACGTGGGTGCTTTACGACAATTTACTCAGAAAAAATATTGTTTTATACACTCGTATGCTCATGCCAATAATGGTTGTCACCCTCTTCAATTTTTTTTAGGGGGGGGGGGGGGGGAACCATTATTGGCATGAGTATATTTATCGGATTAGAACCCGTACATTTATACACACGAGTGTTTTGGAACAAACATTCTGAAGAGTAATATTCAGCAATGTTGAATGCAGAATCCACTTAGTGATGCTTCCAGGCCACAATGCCCGCCATTTGTATCTACGTGTTCTTGTCATATACATATCGCCTGTACGTTATACATGTGGTTTCTATGGAATCCTAGATGGGACATTGTCGCGTTGTCGTATTGTCGCCCTTACAAAAAACAAGCAAAAACTGGCAAAATTTACCTAAGTGCGATAATGCGACAACGCAACATTTTGGCTATTTGTCGTATTGTCACATTGTCGCCCTTTGGGTGAATAGAAAATTGTTAATTAAAATGTCTTATTGACGCGTTGTCGACAACGCAACAATGTCCCCTTCTAGGATTCCATACGTTTCCGAACGGAATCGCTCCCTAATTTGATATTTTATATGCACAATCAAGTAATTAGTGTCTCGTAGGCCAACTGGCCGTGTGCTGCTTTTAATGAATGAATAATATGTCTATGTATTTTGTACCACAGCATGTGGTATTTTAATCAAATACTTTTCTTCTTCTTTCTTCTTCTTCCCAATCAACGTAGCCAAACTAGATCTATCAGTGTAGTAAGTAGTATCTTTATATGAGCTTTTGATTGTTATAAATCAAACTGCTATTGTGATTAGTGGTTCATAAACACGTGAATAGTTGAAATTGTACAATCGACACTTCTGTTACCACAACCTTTGTGAATGTGGAGAGGGTTTTACGCTTGTATTTAGATAGGGGATACAAATTGTGAGATATCACGCACGCACGCACGCACGCACGCACGCACACACACACACACATACATACATACATATATACATACATACATAAGCTACAAAATGAATTTTGTCCGAGGGAAGTTCTTAAGAATGAAAATCATTTATCTTGACGTTTTTAAGCTACTTTGAAACCTCCCTTCAATGTATAACAGCGACTGTGTGTTCAGATATAGTTGAAATATATTTGGTTCATCATTTTTGTCCATGTAATGGATCGTTTGAAGACCTTGAAAGGCATTTAGAATTTGGTTTTGTCATTTAGAATTTGGATTATGACGTCACAATTATATCTTTAATTACTCGCCCGTGTAAGATAGTGTAATATATTTTTACGGCAGTCTGACAAACAATGGCATTAGACCTTACTTGACGCGAGGAAAGGTGACTCAAGTCATCACACTCTAGACAGTTTCTATCAATTTATGTTGGAGAGTAATAAACAGAATACTAAACTCGCTTCCGTGAAATACCATTTTTATTAAACTCGTGAATGATTTAGTATCAGATACTCGTTTAATAAAAATGGTATTACACGGAAGGTCGTTTAGTATCCTCTATGTATTCACCTGATGAAGGAGCAAGAATTAGCTCTGAAACGTCGTATAAAGAATAAAAAGAAGTTGTTATCCATAGAAAACGTGTCATGTTGTGTCGTTGATATGTATATGTGACGGGCGTGTGTGAGTGAAACGTATGTAATAATAGTAAACGGATTCACATTATAGCATGTCATCTTGTGGTACGACGTTTCGACGTTTTAATTGTTGCATACTGGGTATTACCAATATACAGTAGTACACCACTGCCGACGTTATTAGATCAAGAGTGAGTGAGTTTATTTTTACGCCGCTTTTAGCCATGTTCCCGCAACATAGCGGCGGGAGACACCAGAAATGGGTTTCACACATTGTACTTTATGTGGGGAATCGAACCTGGGTCTTTGGTGTGACTTATGGCCCTATATAAGATCGAACCTGGGTCTCTTTGGTCTCTCTCTCTCTCTCTCTCTCTCTCTCTCTCTCTCTCTCTCTCTCTCTCTCTCTCTCTCTCTCTCTCTCTCTCTCTCTCTCTCTCTCTCTCTCTCTCTCTCTCTCTCTCTCTCTCTCTCTCTCACACACACACACACGAGGATGTCACACTTTATATTGCCGTTTAGTGTTCCCGAGACCGGTTATGCTGTGTCATGTGATGTCACCCTAACATAACGTTATAACGAAGGAGGAAGTATGTCATATCGACATACCTACATGTAGCACAGTTTATGTACTCACAGTATATCGCCACCACTTATCTAGTAGATGACACATATACTCCTATACAAAAGAGACGCGGAGCTGAATTCAACAACAGTCCTGTTAGGGAGAGCTGCTCATACAGAGATATACAAAACTGTTAGTGTCGCTCTTTGAAAAATTAAACGGTCAAAGTCACTGAGTTACAAGGGTCAAGTACGGAGCGCTTCATTATTGTGTATGGTCAGTATGTATATAGAACCAATGACACTCTAACACACCCGAGACATGGACCCCGCATTAGCTGTCTGAGGATGTTAAGCTTGTTTCAAATCCAGCAACAAATCCGATCAAGATCGTCCCACACATTCAGATGGGTTCGTATCTGGTGATCCAGATGGCCACTGAAGAACAGGATCCCGATCCACAGAGCGTTCGTAGCGCTGCGACATTCGTAAGCCTATAATAAACTATATAGGACAGGTCGTAACGTTACGAAAACTTTGTGGATCGGGGCCCTGGAAAGTTACAGTGCTAGTTTCTGAATCGAGTATGGTCGGCATTGTGGAGTGGACAAACGACGTTACGTTGGTTCGTGAATGGAATAATCAGAAATTAATAACATATATTAAGTATCCTGGGATGTACCCACAGGTTGTTCTACCAGTGTATGTAAGTGAGTGACTTGGTTTTACGCCACCTTAGCAATATTCCAGCAATATATAGGCGGGGGACACCAGAAATGGGTTTCACACATTGTACCCATGTGGGGAATCGAACCCGGGTGTTCTGCGTGACGAGCGAAGTGTTAACCACTACGCTACCCCACCGACCCTCAGGTGTAAGGACCAAGTATGTCCATTTGTTTTTGAAATCGCAGTCTTTGCCTCGCAACATCCACGATTTAACCTCTTGGCATGAAGATACACCTTTGTTTGGGACTGAGAAAACAGTACTTCCTGTCTTTACCATCCATGAAGATTTGTGAAGTCGGGGATGTCGTTACAGTACAATGTCACGTAATGGTCTGAGACCTCAAATTACTGCTTCCCACAAAGGATTCCTCACTTAGTTTCTGTAGGGAGGTTCCACTCATTTACCTACCGATTGGGAGGTTCAGAAGATGCGGGGCCCGAGTAGTGTGTGAGTCTGGTGGTCTATGGCGCTCTGTGAAAGCGGCGGTGGTCTTGCCACTGATTTGGTGCCTTATGAGGAAAGAGCGTACAGATGATTACTTGCCTACCTTAAACGCCTAGCACATGCAAATAAATGACAGGTCTGAGTTCGACTCTCAATATGGTTGCCATCGTGAGACCAAACATTCATATTTAAACTATGTGTCACCATACTTATGGTGATGAGTTTTAAATATTCTTTGCAAACGTTTACTAACTAACAAACTTTCGCCATGCATAAACATGCTACGAAATGGGCATCGCAGGGCAAACATATATAGTTGACAAGGTTTGGGACCCGTGAAGATACGGGTTAGAATTGGTCCTTGGCAACTTTTCGATGCTTGTCGTAAGAGGCGACTAACGGGATCGGGTGGTCAGGCTCGCTGACTTGGTTGACACATGTCATCGTTAAACAACAACCCAACCAACCAGCCAAGGTTTGGATATATTCCATGTGTCAAGGCAATGACGTCAAATAAGTTTGGTAGGCCATTTTACAAATGCATAATGGGGAACATGAACAACCCTATATGCATGTGTTAACCCTGCACGACCAGTGCACTGAACCAGACATAAGTATTTGCATGATCCATCTCGTCCATAGTGTTCTAATCACAACTCTCGTATCACAAAATGATAGCATATGTAAGTGTTGCTCAATGTGTCTCATCACGATAACACAACTTCGTATCATTCCCTATCATCGATGTTTTTCTCAAATGGTCCTTGTGTATAACCTTTGGTCGCAGTGGGACGCGGCTAAATCAGATCCAACTGCTGAATGTCGCACATGCGGGTTCTCATCACTGCATTCCGTGAGGCTCCTTAGTACTACAATGTGAACCTTTACATGTTGTGAGTATATAACAGAAGGTATATATTCACACGTTGATCACTGCAAATTCTTCAAGTTTGTTCATTTTCCAAAGGTTACAGACCCATGCTTATTTTACTTATCACATCTGAACAATTTGCTGAATTTTCAGGTTTTTGTAGAATCACCTTACAAATTGATATAATAGCCACTGTGTTCAGAAGTACTCCGTGTCTTCTATATGAAATTAAAAACTTATATATCAGTCGATGTTGTACTTTTGACATCATCAAAATATACTGGACAAAATAAGTTAGGGATATTGGTATTTTTATGATTGATATTTATAATAAGAAAGTAAGATTCTTTATAGATAACAACTTCTTTTATTATATATGATGCGACGTTTCGATATGGATTCTTATACTTGTATATTATTATACCGTTGTCAAGCGTTTCGTTCCATGGATTCCTATCATATATAATAAAAGAAGTTGGTATCCATAAAGATTCTTTCTTATACCATTGCCAATCAAAACAGTATATGAATCCGTGTACCAATAAATGGATCATATATAATTTCAAAATTTACACATATCCCTAACTATTTTTGTCCAGTTATATGATAAAGCTTAACCTGTTCGATCCCCACGTTTTTGGGACGTTATTATGAAGTTTTTTGAAAGGCATGTAGAATTTGGACGAACATGAATGCATGACGCGTTTTATGGATAACAACTGCTCTTTTTATTCTTTATACGACGTTTCAGAGCTAATTCTTTCTCCTTCATCAGCGGGGCGGTGGGGTAGCCTAATGGTTAAAGCGTTGGCTCGTCACGCCGAAGACCCGGGTTCGAATCCCCACATGGGCACAATGTGTTAAGCCCATTTCTGGTGTCCCCCGCCGTGATGTTGCTGGAACATTGCTAAAAGCGGCGTAAAACCAAACTCAGTCAGTCAGTCAGTCCTTCATCAGCACTCACCTGAAACGTCGTGTAGAGAATAAAGAAATTGTTATCCATTAAACGTGTCATGTATTCATATTATGAACTTGAAAAGAGAGAAATCTCGTAAATATCAGTGTGGGGAAGTTATTTGACAATCCTCGTGCATTAATAATATAAGACCCGGTACCAAATGTTGCTGCTATGTTGCAAGTTCCACCTTTTTCAACAATAGCTCAGTGAAATATTCCACGGTATGTGTAAACCTGACGTGCTGGTCATAGACGGTTTCCGATTTTGGTGACACCCATGTTCACGGGTATGGGATTGGAACCCACGATCACGATTGCGCCTTAAACGTCCCGGAACGAAACGCTACCAAATATGCATTCACTTCTTCACGGTACTACAACTAGGGTGTAAAAGGCTGAATAAAGTTCAGCCTGTGACCCCTATACCTTTTGATGGTAAACAGCACACTGATGAACAATCTAGCTGAATAAGTCGGAGATGTTTTAACTGGACGAATTATAAGAGCACTTTATTTACATATTCTTTCTTTTTAGCATTATTCTGACGAACAAATATTTTTTTTCATGTGGTTGAGATGTTTGGTTGTTTACAGCAACAGAGATTACGTATTTGAGCCTCATAGTGTAGACCTTGTCCCTTCACCATGCGCGTTATCATTGTCTGCCTAAGTTGACCATTTGATTACATGATCATAAATGACGTGACCTACAAAAAGACATGCTATATTTAACTTGTCAAACCAGAGAGTCGTGGCAATCTACACTTTTCAGATGCATACACAAAGTAAGCCATCGTGACTACCAGTTGTTATTTTCGTGGAAGCAGCATTGGCTGAGTGGGTTAGATGGCTGCCTTTGTGAGCTAGCGATTAGGTGTCTGACTCTGAGAGTGTGAATAATTTCCTGAAAGTACTAGAATCTGTACTTTACAGCGAAAGTTCCGAATATATCAAACATGTTACAAGAGATATTCAGTCTAGATTATAGTCCGAAACAGATTAAATTTGCTGCACGGGGACATATCTGTAAATCAATGATTACATTATGTGCGAAAAGTAGAAGCATGTCCATTAACAAAATTTGCATAGAAAAGTATGTTTTTGGTGCCTGACGCCTAACAGGAGTATAGATTGGTTGGTTGGTTGGTTGTTTACGCCACACTCAGCAATATTCCAGCTATATGGCGGCGGTCTGTAAATAATCGAGTCTGGACCAGACAATCAAGTGATCAACAGCATGAGCATCGATCTGCGCAAATGGGATACGATGACTTGTGTCAACCAAGTCAGTGAGTCTGACCACCCGATCCCGTAAATCGCCTCTTACGACAAGCATGGGTTACTGAAGACCAATTCTAACCCGGATCTTTACGGTTGTGCTTATATTTACAGAAAAAAAAACGTTGAATAAATACATGGATTCTAGCGAGATATTCTAGTGGAATTCTGTTCATGCTTGTCGTAAGAGGCGACTAAAAAATATAACCGGATCGTTTGGTCAGCCTCGCTGCCTTGGCTGATGAATGTCATTGTATTTCATGTGCGTAGTTCGATGCTCATGATGTCAATCACTGGATTGTCTGGTCCAGACTCTACTTTTTACGGTCCCTGTCATAGCTGCAAAACTGCTGAGCGCTGCGTTAAACATTCAACAAGGAAGCAAATCGTTCACAATATCTGTGTATAACAACGTATTTTTCAATTTTGTAATTGCGATAATTGTTAGAGTAATGTGAACGCCAAGTGACATATCACTTCATTCATTTTCAATTTTTGTGAAATGTGAAAGCCTATCAATTCTTTTCAGAACAACCCTTACCTGTTGATGGGGCTTCGATGAATAGCAAAGTGAAGAAATTCAACTATGACTCTGTCGCAAACTTAAACTAAGAGAAACTACAGAGTACAACGCAGTAACCCTACGCCTTAGTACAACGCAGTCACCCTATGCCTTAGTACAACGCAGTCACCCAAGCCTTAGTACAACGCAGTCACCTAAGCCTTAGTACAACGTAGTCACCCTATGCCTTAGTACAACATAGTCACCCAAGCCTAAGTACAACGTGGTCACCCCACGCCTTAGCACAATGCAGTAATCCTATGCCTTAGTACAACGCAGTCACCCTACGCCTTAGTACAACGCAGTCACCCTACGCCTAAGTACAACGCAGTTACCCTACGCCTCGTTCACCAATGCAGCAATGATGTCTCACAGAACACAACAGCCACCACCAAACCCAAGAGTTGCTGATGTCCCAAGGAAGCGAGATTCAACAGTTGATATGACTAGAGTCTTTGTGCCTGTTGATATGGAATGCCTGAAATATCTATCTTTATACAAAGAGAATGAGCTTCAGAAAATTCAAAAGGACGAGAATGTGACGATATCTGACCGTGTAAATGGCTACGACGTGATAGGCCATACGATTGATGTTACGTGGGCAGCAAACAAGATGGGTCGTCTCGTTGATGAAGTGAAGTGCTCCACCTTCAGTTTTGTGACTGGTGTCGATGTAAGGAAATTTGCTGAAACTGCTGTAACCATTGGAAAAAGGTATCGCTGTCTTATTGGGTATAAGTCGAATGTGAACCCAGCATCGCGTCAACGATCACAATCTTCACTTCCTTTCACACAAGGTGAGTGAATGAGTTAATATTTTACGTCCAACTCTCATTATCATGCACATATACACAAGTTTATTTTAATTACAAATGAGTTTCTTACAAATACATATTCCAGTTTTAAACACTAGGTCAGTACTACCAAATGATGATATTTCTATACCGTACCTTTGTAGCTACTCTGTCATTACTTAACAACGACAAGCAATGAAAATGATATTTACAAATAACTACCGTTATAACGAACTCAAACAGACCAGTAATTTTAGTTCGTTATACCGGGGTTAGAATCAGTCTTCAGCAACCAATGTTTGTCATAAGAAGCGACTAACGGGACCGGGTGGTCAGGCTCGCTGACTTGGTTGACACATGTCACGTATCCCGACTGCGTAGATCGATGCTCATGCTGTGGATCACTGGATTGTCTAGTTCAGACTCGATTATTTATAGACCGCCGCAATATAGCTGGAATATTGCTGAGTGTAAGAACAACCAATTCAAATCGACTAAAATAAACAGCAACTGTCCGGGACTAAAAACCCAGTTTGCTATATCAGTCATTTCGTTATATTGGAAGTATTTGCTTGTTTCTTGCGCGAAGCCGCAGTGAGTTATATCAGTTCCCAGCTATATGACGGTAATCTGTAAATAATCTAGTGTATACCAGACAATCCAGTGATGAACATCGATCTATGCAGTTGTGATACGATGATATTGTGTCAATCAAGTCAGCAGGGTAACCACCCGATCCTGTTAGTCTCCTCTTACAAGCATGGGTTGCTAAATCTTCACGGATCTTCACGGGTTATAAATGCAGTGTACTGAAGATACACAGATATTAAGCTTATGATATTATATAGGCAGATAATCGGTTGGCCAGTTAACTGTTGCCTTAGATTTTTGAAGCAGTTGATACAGCCTATATTTTTTAATACGCTTGCGTTCAAGTTGTGCTCTGTTTAAAATATGGACTCGGGTATTGTGGCAGAAATGTAGCTCTGGTTATTTTACAAATTAATGCATTCCTGTTTTTTAAAATTTACTTACATCATAAAGATATTAAATACTAGCTATATAAGTTGAGATAGGTAATTGGGCATCTGTCCATGTATGTTTCCAGGACACCGAGGCGTTAAAGTTACCGTTGTCTTCAATAGGATAGAAAAACAAGAGGTAAGATGCTGATATTCACCTTGGAAAACAATGTTATGAACAAGTAATTTGATGTGTGTGTGTGTGTGTGTGTGTGCGCGCGCGTGTGTGCGAGCGAGCGTGTGTGTGTGTGTTGTTTGTTGCGTAAGCTATTACTGTTTCATTAGGAAAATGGTGGTTCCCGGGAAACGACAGTGTAAATCTTTCCTGTACACACAGAATCACACACGAGTGGACATGGGGCCCGTTTCACAAAGCGAACTTAGCGCTTCGACTGTCGTAGATCTATGTTACGAACACCTTAGCACTAAGATCGCATTGTTCAAGTGGCCCCTGAGTGAATGCGAAAGTCGTTGGGCGGGCGGGCGGTAGTGTGTTTAGTATAGCTCAACCTCCCTTTACATCCTGGCCCATGCATCGATACGAAGTATCTTTGCCGAATACACCCTCCCCCGTGGTAGTATTTAATTCCTCCATAAGGTTTAGTGGGATGCAATGACATGCAGCAATAAAGTCAACTCATTCGCTCCTGTAGGACGCTTCCTAAGACAAGCATGAATTGCTGAAGCACACTCCGGCCCAGTGATGACTTAGTATAAGATCAAATAGGTGGGAGAGTGTTGCTGTAGACAAACTGAAATCCATGTCATTATGGGCGGATTGAGTGGAACGGGTCTGAACGTCTGCTAAGATCTTACCTGGGAACATGCTCAACATATTCATCATTTTCTATTCTTGTAGGCTGATGTGATTGTTAATACAACCAACAGACAACTGAATCTGAGTTCTGGATCTGGTGAGTCCTATAGTCTGCTACAGATGGTTGGTTCTGACATACAGAAGGTTTTAAACCACATCTACCCTGACGGAATAGAGTACGGTCATTTGGCAGTCACTAGTTCTGGGAATCTTGGTACTTGTAGAAGGATCTACCACGGATGTCTTCCCTACTACAGAGGGTACACGGAAACGTTTTCCCTTTCAAAGTGTTATCAGGTAAATCTTTCAAAGTGTTATCAGGTAAATCTCTCAAAGTGTTATCAGGCAAATCTTTCAAAGTGTTTAACTGTAAAACCGTCTCAGAGCAATTTCATCTTTGATGAAGTTCATTCTTAAAATCTTTCAGTTTTAGTTTTATCTGTGTTAAGTAGCTAAAGGCTAAACACATAGAGGGAGTGAATTTAGTTTTACGCCGAATTTAGCAATATTCCATCAGTATCACATCAGAAATGGGCGTGAACTCGCAGACGTAATATAGATCTGACAGTATTCAATATCATGTTCAGAAACACAAATTATCCATAAGACAACTCCAAATGTCAAATACATGTAGATGAAAATGTAAAGCAGAACAGTCCACATTCTCACAATAGAATAGTTCAGAGACACAAATTATCTTGACGAACATAAATATAACCGTTAGTTAATATGGAGTTCCTTCTCCACAGTGTCTGGTGTCTCTGGTGTTCCGATGCCTCATCCAGGCAAGCAAGGATGGGTTTGAGACAATTGCACTGCCAGCGTTCGGTACAGGGGCCCTCCGGTATCCTACCAAGAACGTAATACAACTGATGTATCATGCCATTGATCTGTTCGCCAAACACAACACACAGACATCCCTGAAGAAAATTTTAATTGTTGCCGCCTTTGAGTCAAGGCTAGAAGTCAAACAGGTACCACTAACATGATACAGTTATTCTACAAGTTCTTAATATCAGATTATGTACAACACACACACACACACACACACACACACACACACACACACACACACACACACACACACACACACAACACACACACACACACACACACACACACACAAACACACACACATATACATATAACACACACACACACACATATATATATATATATATTGATAAATAAAAACAGAATGCCTTTTTCTCCAACCGCTGTAACCGCTACAATCTCCCTGAAGAGTAAAGAACGAAACATGTTGGAGAAAAAGGCATTCTGTTTTTATTTATCTATGCAATATTTATGACTGAACACCTGTACTATTTTGGACATTTTGTGCGTATATATATATATATATATATATACGCACATATATATATATATATATATATCTTATCTTCATGTAAAATACTTTAATTTCATTGGTCAATGACGGTTTAACAAGTTTCCGTGTCAACCTCCAAGGAGGGTGACAACTGGAAAAAATATTACCCGCTGCCACGGTAACCGCCAAGCTCTCCGCCGATAAGCTGAAGCGCTAACATTCGTATGACGTCATACTATGACGTAATCCGTGCCCGGAGTTCGAAAACCGTTCGATCAGCTGTTTTTGTGTTCACTTTGTACAGATTTATTTCACTTTCACTGCTTTATTTAAGCATATACATTGAGTGGTTTGCACACCCAGCTTAAACATAATTAACAATTTTTATAGTAGTTTTATGCTTGTCAGAATATGTTTCACTGATGTTAAAAATCCAGTCGAGAGGCAGACGCCATTTTGTTTGCATGTCGTATAGTCGGTAGCGATCTTTGACATAAAATAAAATGCTATTTTGTACATTTAACATGGCGATAAGATAATACGGTGTATGCTTCTCCCTCGGGTAATACGATCTGATGTACGCCTCTTTGTAGCAGTGTCATCCCTCGCCTACCGCCTATATGTGTGTGTGTGTGTGTGTGTGTGTGTGTGTGTGTGTGTGTGTGTGTGTGTGTGTGTGTGTGTGTGTGTGTGTGTGTGTGTGTGTGTGTGTGTGTGTGTGTGTGTGTGTAAAAATAATCTACAAATTGATTGGGAAAAGTGTGGCTGCGTAGGTTCATAGTTAGACTGTGCTTGAAATAGTTTCACTGTTTGCGTTTCATTTTTCCCGTAGCTGTTTCTAGCTTATCGAATCACCCACAAACTCAAGACAAGATGGCTTGAAGCACCCCGTGAAGGTGAGTAATAGATTTTCTACTGTGTAAAACACAGTCAAGTAGCCTTGACTTAAAGGGCGGTAACTATGGCTTCGCGTTTAAGATGTTATCAGAACCTTTACACTATAGTGTCAGGCAACAAACACTTTTATGCTAAATTTGTGAATGCTGCAAACCACTGTTTGAGTAGGACATGCCTACCCCCTTCAAAACACACCCTGACATCAGTGCCCCATTCATATATTATCCACCACTATTTCTCAAAAATTTCCAGTGGTATTAGATAATCGAGACATTTTGTATTTACTATTTTCAGACATACGTCGATTCTTTTACCGCCTCTTTACGCCGAGAACAGAGAGGATTGGTATTTTACCCGAATTCTTAGGAAGAGGTATGGTATTTGATACAGTTTTCCCATAAATTATTCAGAAAATCTTTGTTTCCTAATATTGATAATTGAAAATTGATTTTGAAAGGGATGTGACGAATGCAAAAGAGTTAGCTGGTAGACATGACATTTCTCTGTCTACAATATACAGAATTTTGAAAAATATTGTCAGGAGTTAGGATTGAGCACAAGACGCCAAGGAAGTAGGCTACTACGGATCGCCGGCGACTTGGTCAGATTGTAAGTAGGGGAAAACTGAAAAGCGTTGAGCATATCAGAAATGAGATGATGAACAGAGGAAGTCCCCAAGTACGTAATGTACCCGTAGACAAGAATTGCAAAGACTTACCTTGGTGAAAAAGCGCGGAATTCCCTCACCATTGTGAAAGATTCACAAAAAGAAAGGTGTAGTGCTCACGAAAATCAAAATTGGGATAGTGTTTTCTTTTTCTGATGAAAGTTCTGTCGGGTGATGAAAGTTCTGACTGGCTTTTTCCGAACTGTGTGAAAATTTGGACAAAAGAAACGACCGTGAAACCTATCTACCAACGTCCAAAACATAGCCCGAAATTTCATATGAGGGGTGACATATCATCACGTGGAGTGACGCCGTTGTGTATTTTCACTGGAAATTTTACGAAAGAAGGATATGTTGACATCCTCTATGATCACCTCCTTCCAATGGCCCTAACACTGTATGAAGATAATTGGATTTTCCAGCATGATAGCGACCCAAAACACACTGCGGGCTACACAAAAAAGTGGTTGTCGGATGAAAATGTTCAAGTTTTAGACTGGCCCCGCTACAGCCCAGATCTTAACCCTATTGAGAATGTGTGGGGACTAGTGAATGACAGAACAAACCAAAAAGGACTTTGAAATATTGAGTATATGAAGAAAGAAGTGGTCGAATATTGGGATACGCTGTCACACGATTACCTACATACTTTGCTCGGTAGCCATATTCAGTCGTGTATTGCTAGGCAAGGAGGTCTCACAATGTACTGAAAAGACACTTTGACTGTATGAGAATCATATCTCAACATATTCATTTAAGTAAAAAAATAGTTGATATACCTGTATTAGATATTTGCCGAAAGAACGTTCTCAGAAATACTGGGAATATTATAATGAATAGTGAGTAATATTTCAGTCAATACTGTAAATGTGTGTATGTCTGTTTTGCTTATTGTCGCATCGACCAAAAGATATATCTACGTTAATCTATTACTAAAATCTGCAATAATCTTATGTAGCACATGTAGTACATATCAGTACGAATATAAGTTTAGAACTGTTTCTTTTATGCACCCATGGTATATGTATAAATGTCGTATTCTTAATAGACATTCATATTAACTCAACTTGACATCATTTACACGGCGCTCTGTTCCAGAATCTTTGTGCAAAGCCCCAAAATTCTATATGAAAACATATCCCATATAGTTTGGGACGTTTTGTCTTTAGAGGTACGGAGACCTGGCCAGACCAGTTGCGAGTTGAGGGTCATGATTGGGCACACACTTGTCCAGATCATTAATGGGAGCATCAATGAAGTGTGTAACGCCACGCAGACTGCGCTCCTACTGTGGAGAGTGAAGGACACGGGGAGTATGTAGCCATGGTACCTTCTCCATTTAAAAAGTAAAATTAGTGACAGTAAAATACTTTATGAATGATAACTTCTTTATTCTGATACGATCTGTGCAGGTGTAGATCCTTATGCCTTCATCAAGCGAGAGTATTCATAAAAGGGATTAAGCCAAAACAAACTATAATAAATACTCATCACCCCTTGGAACCTTAGACATTAATCCATCAAATAGATACTCTTGAGTCGAAATGTCTTAACAGATGGCCACTCATTCTGTGGCACAAGATTGAGTCAACAATTCAAGTGTGTTTGTTGGTTTGTGTTATCGCCACAATCAGCAACACTCTAGCTGTATGGTCTGTAAATAATCGAGTCTGGACCTGACAATCCAGTGCTCAACATCATCGATCTACACAACTACGATGACATGTGTCAACCAAGTCACCGAGCCTGACCATCCGATCCCGTTATTCGCCTTTTACGACAAGCCTGGTTGCTTAAGACTAATTCTTACCCAGATCTTCACAGGTCTAAGAATGACATAGACTATCATTGTTCAGACTATCCAAACTCTTAATTTCCAGCATTTCGCAGTAAGATGGCGGGACGTGTGACGGATATTACTACAACTACACACAAAAGGTGCATTTCAGTCAACTATTCTGACGTTAGCGAGGCTGCAATGGTAACGGCATTGGGGACAGGGTTACGTCTAGCAGCCGAGAAGGAGTGGTATCATGTGACTGTACCGCTAGCAGCTACAGGTATCGTGACGTTAAATTATAATAATAATAGTAATCTTCGCTATGGCTGTGGCTTTGACTCCGAGGTCCACCCATGGTACGACCCTGAAAATGTCCAGGGCTTCATGGAAAATGATGCTTTCAAGCTTCTGTGGAATAGGCCCTTATACAGCCTCAGAAGAATTCCACCCAACAGACCCGATCTTGTCCTTTTTGATAGAGCTAATTAATATATTTATATCATTGAATTTTCTGTCACTTCTGACAACAATGTGATTGGCAAGATTCAGGAAAAGCATGCTATTGTAACTATGCGGACCTCGCCTTTGAAATGTCTCGCTTGCGTCCCAAGTACACTGTCGTCAGATTCACCATTGTTCTCGGTGCTCTTGGTTTGGTACCTCCTGATCTCTTGATCAAGAAAAACTTCGGGCCGGTACACATCTTGCTTAAAGAAAATCTGGAGCTCAGAGCTAAATGCTCGAAACAAGGTCAAAGCCACTAATACTTTTGCTGTGCCAGTCCTCTCCTATTCCTTTGGAGTAGTTGACTGGACGAAACAAGACATCCAGAGTCTTGACCGCCTGACCAGAAGGATCATGTCTGATAACAGAGCCCACCACCCTCGTTCCTCTCTTAACCGTTTATATATGCCAGTCAATTCTGGAGGTCGCGGTTTGATTAATGTGGAGGCTCTTCATGACAGAATTTTATTGTGTACTTTGGCACATATTTATTTGTCGGATGATCCTTTGGTGATGCATGTCAAGACTCATGATGAAAGCAAGGAATTCCACAGCTATTTTAAGCGTGCCAAGGTTGTTGGACAGAATCTGAAATTTGAGGTTGATTTTGTTATGGCGATGTACGGCTGGACGGTACAGCGATGGGAGTAAACCAGGTGAAGTCCTTCACCAAGTCTGCCCAGAGTCGGTGTCCTCAGGCTCCCCATTGTTCTCGGTGCCCTAGGTTTGGTACCTCCTGATCTCTTGGCGAAGATCAAGAGAGTGCCCGGGTTCTCCACCGGGAGCACAGCCCTTCTGACCCTCTGGGTAATGCAGAAGGCTGCAGTGTTGGGGAGTCTACATATTCTCCGGAAGGTTCTTGGTGGGTTCAACTAGGCAGTGTTTCCGGGGAGAAGTCCCATTCGCTCTCTGGGCTGCGTGTAGAGGGGGCAAGGGCCCTGAGCTAATGATGAGCCTTACCAGCCTGACTGTGCCAGGATAACCCGAACCCCCTCTGCTGCATTTTCATCTTAATCTGTAAAACATAATTAATAATAGTTTTTGATCTGTCAACAGAATATGCTCTTTGTTAGCCTCTTTGTTTTGATTCAGACATCGTCTCACCTGATCAAACAACCGCCGCCATTGTCTCTACCTTAGAGCGTCTATCTTGCGTGTATGTGGTGACAATCGCCGTTCCCAATGCCAACTACTACATCGATTTAGTAACTCGGATAGCAAATCATGGCATCGTACAGAAGCCTCCAGATGTGACCAACAGTCTAGCTGGTAGGTCCTCGTTACTGAATACTTCCCACTTTGGCTACTATCGATGTCGCTCCAGTTATCTCCTGTCTACACCAACCATATTGTATCCTGCAAATCTTCCTTTTGTTTCAACCCGTGAAGATCCGGGTTAGAATTGATCTTGGGTAACCCATGCTTGTCGTAAGAGGCGTCTAACGGGATCGGGTGGTCAGGCTCGCCGACTGGGTTGACACATCTGATCGTATCCCAATTGCGTAGATCGATGTTCATGCTGTTGATCCCTGGATTGTCTGGTCCAGACTCAATTATTTACAGACCGCCGCCATATAGCGGGGATATTGCTGAGAGCGGCGTAAAACTAAAAGCACTCACGCACTCTTTCTGTTTCAGGCTCTCAAACAAACCTCTCCCGTCAACGCTCTGGCAGCCTTGAAGCGATGCATACCACAGCGGGTGATGCCGTTATGGTCGTCACTTCAGAATCGGAGGAGACAAACAGGAACGCTGCCAGTGACGTTGAGAGGGAGCTTCACGTGCAGTTGCAACCTTTTCTGCACTTCCACACAAGCCTGACCAGGGAATAATCAAGAACAGTCTAGTGGCCGATATGAGGCTGCAGGTCCGCGGCAAAAGAGAATAATAATTGCCATATGAATTGTAACATTTCCCATTCCGCTAAGAATTTACTAAAATCAGAATATTAGAAAAACCCAATTTGGGCCAATGTCCAAATATCTTTTTCCAAATCTGTGAGCCAAAGACACTTGAATTGAAATCATAGACACTCCTTATTGGGTGTCTTCAGTTTACCCTGGCATAAAGTAGGGAAACCTGTCCGTCTTCAGTTTACCCTTGCATACAATAGGGAAACCTGTATGTCTCAGGTTTACCCTTGCATACAGTAGGGAAACCTGTCTGTCTCAGGTTTACCCTTGCATACAATAGGGAAACCTGTATGTCTCACGTTTACCCTTGCATACAGTAGGGAAACCTGTCTGTCTCAAGTTTACCCTTGCATACAGAAGGGAAACCTGTATGTCTCAGGTTTACCCTTGCATACAGTAGGGAAACCTGTCTGTCTTCAGTTTACCCTTGCATACAGAAGGGAAACCTGTCTGTCTCAGGTTTACCCTTGCATACAGTAGGGAAACCTGTCCGTCTTCAGTTTACCCTGGCATACAGTAGGGAAACCTGTCTGTCTCAAGTTTACCCTTGCATACAGTAGGGAAACCTGTCTGTCTCAAGTTTACCCTTGCATACAGAAGGGAAACCTGTATGTCTCACGTTTACTCTTGCATACAGTAGGGAAACCTGTCTGTCTCAAGTTTACCCTTGCATACAGAAGGGAAACCTGTATGTCTCACGTTTACCCTTGCATACAGTAGGGAAACCTGTCTGTCTCACGTTTACCCATGCATACAGTTGGGAAACCTGCATGTATCACGTTTACCCTTGCATACAGTAGGGAACCCTTTATGTCTCAAGTTACCCTTGCAGACAGTTGGGAAACCTGTATGTCTCAAGTTAACCCTTGCATGCATAAGGGGGACCAGTCTGTCTTCAGTTTACCCTTACATACTGTGGGGAAACCTGTATGTCTCAGGTTTACCCTTGCATACAGTAGTGAAATCAGTTTACCTTGCAGACATTAGGGGGACCTGTTTATCTCAAGTTTACCCTTGCATACATTTGGGAAACCTGTATGTCTCAAGTTTATCCTTGGAGACAATAGAGACATATGCCTGTGTTCAGTTTACCCTTGCAAAGGGTAGGGGAAGCCAAGTTGGCGAAAGATCTGTATCCAGACTTTTTCAGATTGTTCTTTGGAACTTCCAGTAGTTGATGGTCGGCAGATCGAAGTGACCTCAATAGTACATATTTGTGAATGAGATCGTTCAAATATGGAGGAGCTGACTGATAATAGCATTTGTAGAAAAGTGTCAAAATTTTGAATTGAACTCTTACTTGCACAGGAAGCCAATGCAGTGATATAAGGAATGGCGTAATGTGTGAAGATTCTTAGTCTGGTGACTATACGTGCAGCAGTATTTTGTACACGCTGAAGTCTGGCAAACTGTACCTGGGAGACATTTCCGAGCAAACTGTTGCAATAATCCAATCTGGAAAACACAAGTGTCCGTGCAAGCACATGAGAAGAGCTGTGGTGAGAAGATGTCTTACTGATCCTGTGTTGCGTAAGTGAAAGTAGCATGTTCTGCACAAGTTAGAAATGTGGTAGAGAGATGGCTTTCCAGTACAATGCCCAGATTTCTCACAATTTCAGACAGTGGTATTTCAGACTGGACAATACGCACTGTGGTCACTCCAGCCGCCAAACATTTTGACTGTGTTCCAGTGAAAAGAGCTTCAGTCTTGTTGTCATTCAGCTGTAACTTACGTTCTGTCATCCAAGATTTGATGTTATCTGTACACTGTTGTAGATCCGAGAGGGCTTTTCACTAGTGTCCCGAGGTAGGAAGGCTTTGGTAGCCTGAGTGTCATCTGCATAGCTGTGGTGACTGAAGTCAGTAGAAGCGATAAACTTTGCTAAATCAGAAGTGAAGAGCGTAAACAGAATAGGGTCCAAAACAGATCCTTGTGGGACCCCGTACTTCACTGCTGTTGCTTCAGAACTAGAGCCTCCGATGCCAACTGTCTGTACCCGATCTGTCAACGAAAGTCTCTGATTTCCTCGGGATCAACGAAAGTCTCTGATGATCAATGGTATCAAAGGCTAATAATACTGATAAATCAACCTTTCCATATCAACTGATGTCAAGAGGTCATTCAGAACATAAAGCAGAGCAGTTTCAGTTGAATGTTCTGGTCCGTAAGCCGACTGATATTTGTCTAACAAGTCATATTCAGCAAGATGAGACGAAAGTCTGGACTTCACAGCCCGGTCCATGCCGATACCGTGGAAAGGAACGATAGGTTTGAAACGGGTCTATGATTTCCCAGTTTAGAAGTATGTAAGTCTTGTTTCTTGATTTAGAGGTTTCGGAATCGACGGAACCCCACCTAAAGATAAGCTCCGATTTACTATCTCATCTGATGACAGGAAGCAAAATGCCAACATAATTGCACAGAATCCTTCATGGTATTTACCCTTGAAGACAATATGGAAACCTGCCTGTCTCGAGTTTACCCTTGCAGACAGTAGAGACATCTGCATTTCTTCAGTTTGCCCACTGCAGACTGTTGAGAAACTTGGCTAGCTTCAGTTTACAGACAGGGGCTCAGAGAGCAAGTTGAGCTGCATGTTGTGTGGTTTGATGAGAACGTTCCATAAATGATCGAGTCCGGACAATCCAGTGATTGATACGATGACAAGCCTGACCACGCGATCCCTTCATCTCCTCTTACGACAAGCATTGGTTGCTTGGGATCTTCAGTGGCAGTGAGTTTCTGACGAATAGGTTTTGTTATTGATGACATAATGATTACACTTCTTTTGAAAGGACAGACAGGGAGCTATCACACCTACAGCTATGTGTCACAAAGACAATATCAGATGTGTTTGGAAAAGTGGCCTATACGGATGATTGAGTGAGTTTTAGTTTTACGCCACACTCAGCAATATTCCAGCTGTATGGCGGCGGTCTGTAAATAATCGAGTTTGGACCAGACAATTAAGTGATCAACAGCATGAACATCAATCTACGCAGTTGGGATACGAAGAGATGTGTCAACCAGGTCAGCAAGCCTGACCACCCGATCCTAGTTGCCTCTTACGACAAGCATGGGTTGCTGAAGACCAATTCTAACCCGGATCTTCAAAAAAAAAAAAAAAAATTCTCTCAATAAACCATGCAAGCCGAGCGAGAAGATGCTAAATCTTCTGGTCACCTTGCACGTATTGTAGCGATATATTATGATGTGAAGCGCATTTTTTATATTGTGTTAAGGTTTCATTCATCATTCTTGACGCGTCAGTAGAATCAAATTACTTCCAATCACAACAATACTTGTACTGTATTGTTCATTACAGTTTTTGCGCATTTACTTGGAGAATAAACGATGTGTCTTGCTTTAGTGCTAGAGTTACATCGGTTAATCCCAATCATATAATCATATAATAGTTGTGATCCTTATTGGATTATTGGTGCATATTGGAAATTTACACTTAAACGTGCAAGTGTGTTGCTGTACAGGGTGTGTGGTCCTGTGCATAGAGCCCAGGTCACAGATCAGTTGAAATTAAGCAACGTTGGGCGCGGAGAGTCCTTGGATGGGTGACCGTATGTGACAGTCTGACTCCTGAGAGTTTCTAGGACTTCAGTCTTGTCCCACAACGAAGCACATAATAATAATAAATAATAATGTGTCCATTTATATAGCGCCAAACTCCACACTAGGTATGCTCATAGCGCTAACAATCAAGGCACAGCACATTATTACCCCGGATAATCCAAGCTGCCTGTTAGGCGCTAGAAGGTTATAGTCATATGACTTTTTTCCACCGGGTACCCATTTTCCTGCTGGGTGAACAGAGACAATACTGTGATACATGTGGTCTCACCTTAGGCAAGTGAGTTTGTTCAAAATTGCCTCTGTTCACCCAGCAGAAAATGGGTACCCGTTGAGAGATCCATGTGACTATCAACCTTCTAGCGCCTCAGAGGCATCTTGGGTTATCCGGGGTATGAATAATCAGATTGATCATGTAGACGTTGAAAATAGATTTGGTTTTCCCAGTTATCAATGAAAGGAATGTACTTTCGGTTTAGGCGCCAGCTATAATAAGCCCAGTACATTTCTCGGCTGTAGTCTGTGGTAACTACATAGGCGTATGTCGTCTCCGCCATTGCTGTTGTGAAACATAATAGTATTCAGCTATAATCAGTGACACCAGTCTACACTGTGAGTAGTTAGGGTATTTCTACCTTGCTTATATCTCTCTTGAAGCGATAATGTTTACTGTTGTTCGTTTTCGCACGTAACGTCCTGTTTACAAAATAACAATACAGACATTAGAATATACCAATCCCTCCTCAGTTACCTCCCCTGGCCGATTCCTGAGGAATTGGAAACAAATCGATTGTAATAGCATAGCAATATTCGCATAATGCGCATTAAAAATACCGTATCCCACGAACGAATTCAGGTGAACGAACAGGTAAAAACTGTCATGACCATATATTCACCCCTTTAATGTTTCATGCCAGGTAATTGAATGCAAACAAACATTGGAACATCAAGTTTGATCGTTGACTGCTAAGTGGGACACGGTAAGGTGTAACTGATACTGTTTGCAGTTGAAATTCACTGTATCACCGGATCTGGAAACTTGTTGACAGGATAAACGGATCAGTTTGTGCTGTAAACAATTCGTTTCATGTAAATGCCCTTCAGTAGGTGAATCTACGAGATATGTTTAGTCCGGATGTACGGGGTCCACTGTGAGGACACATATCGTCTAAAGGTCGATATGGATATTATTTACACAAACACTTTCCACCAACTTGAACACTATTGTATACAGAGTTTATCAATAATTTTATGTAGTTTTGGCGATGGATATTAATTACATTTCTATAAGGGTTGTTATGTAATAGTGAGGCTTTTGTCGTCGACCACATACTCGTTATAACGCTGTTTGCGTGTCAATCACTCACTGACGTTCAATGTGCCAGAAAGAAGACGTTGACTTGTTGTTTAACGCCGCACCCAGCAATATTCCAGCTATATGACGGCGGTCTGCAAATAATCGAGTCTGGACCAGTCAATCCAGTGATCAACAGCATGAGCATCGTTCTACGCAATTGGGATACGATGACATGTGTCAACCAAGTCAGCGAACCTGGCCACCCAGACCCGTTAGTCGTCTCTTACGATAAGCATGGGTTACTGAAGGCACATTCTAACCCGGATCTTCACGGGCCAAGTAAGAATACCTTCTGTCAACACATTTGATCTGTCAACCTTGTACACCGCTATCCCACATTACAAACGCAAAGGAAGACTTCATTACTTAATCCATGGTGCATTTGGGAATACAATGAGCTTAGACATTCTTACAAATATATCTTCAAAATGTTATCTGAAGTTTACTGAGAAAACAATGTGTGAAATACCGGACTTCCTCATCAATAACATCGACGAACAATTTGGGTAAAACATTTGGACTAGATGTTGGCATCGCCATGGGCACGAACTATACTCCCCTCCTGGCGGATGTGTTTCTTTATGCATATGAATCAGAATTTCTGTTTGGACATTCAAAATTAAAACAAAGCAATCTGGCCAGGATGTTTAACATAAGTGTCAGGTATATCGATTATTTAATATCGTTCAATAACAATCACATTCCCAGTTCCCTTCTACTGATTTTCAAACCTGAACCTGAAATTAAGGAGACAAGTCAGACGGCCTCATATTTCATACTTAGATATATGCATACAGAGTGAGTGAGTGAGTTTAGTTTTACGCCGATTTTAGCAATATTCCAGCATTATCATAGCGGGGACACCAGCGGGGGCTTCACACATTGTACCCATGCGGGGAATCGAACCCGGGCCTTCGGCGTGACGAGCGAACGTTTTAACCACTAGGCTACCCCATCACCTCTCGGGATAATAGGCTGATCAGTTGACCTGTTGCATTTGATGTTTGTGGTAGATAAAATATGTCACTAAGCTACCCCACCGCCCCAGATCTATGCATAAAGATTAATTAAGTGTGGCGAAACATCTCCACAAGGCTGAATTTCAAAAGGGATGATTTCAACTTTCCAATGCTCAACTTTTCTTTCAAGTCCAGGAATAGCTCAACAGTTCCAGCCTTTGGTGTTTACATTTCACAAATCTGAGGTCCAATTGAGCATTCTCATTGTGCAAATATTCAAAGAGCGTTGTTGAAGTCTTTCGAATGAGGCCACAACACTGAAGGCCTCAGTAAAGCTTTTGAAAGTCTTATGGTAGACATGTGGATGAAATTTCAAAATGTTGACGCCTCTAAATGTTCATTATTTTGACTTCCACCATACATTCCCGATTATATTTCAAGTGAACAATTCACTGGCCTTTGCATGTGTTTATCACGGATACCACTGGTGGGGCAGGATACGCTCACCTATTCGCGATCGTTTGATAGCGATTCATAAACACATGCTCATGATATCTGTTGCTTTTATGGCGTTGATAACGTTACACAGGTATTCAGTTCGAGGTACCCGATGATGTATTCGTACCATTAACTCGTTTTACAGGATTACAGTTCTTAAGTAAGGTGGTGAAGTCTCGAAAAGTGGCAGAGTTCATTATTTCGATATGGGTATTTGTCCTGTAATGAGCAGTTTAACTACTGTTTCCGTGTAAACTTTTATACGGTAAAACTGAACCGATGCTAGGAGACAAACTGTTTAGAAAGCTTATTTCTTATGCCACAGGGCCGCTTTTGAATGCCCCGTATGGTACAACGTTTAAAGGAAGGTCGGGGGTTCGATCCCAGACCACGTCATACCAAAAGACGTTAAAATATGGTACTTGTTGGTCCCTGCCTGGCGCTCGGCATTAATGGGTACAACAAGGACTGGTAGGCTCGGAGTCAGTATAATGTGTCAGAGTGGGGTATTCATGCTTCACTGCGGCATGGTATCTCAATGGGCTAGCACTATAAAACCAGCTTAAGTCTGGGCTAGTACAAGCAGCCGCACATACACCTACACATGCATGCACGTCGTCATGTGAGCGAAATATTCTCAAGCACGACGTTAAACCTAATTTCACCTCACCTCACCTTACAACGTTTAAACTTCATTTCTGGTGTTACTCGTCGTGCTGGAATAGCGGTTAAAAGCGGTTTTGTAGCCTAGTGGTTAAAATGTTCGCTCGTCACGCCGAGGACCCGGGTTCGATTGGGTCAATGTGTGAAGCCCATTTCTGGTGTCCCGCGCCGCGATATTGCTGGAATCTTGCTAAAAGCGGCATAAAACCATACTCACTGTCATTTATTATCCAGTAGCATATACATACCATACTCATTTATTATGATGTTACAAATTACTTGATAATTGACACTCGAAAGACACATGTATATTTTCAAGTTTTGTTTCCATGAGAATAATTAAGGGAAAATTACTATGAGTGAATGAAAACATATTTGTTTTCAAGAAGAATGCTCGTTTTCCTCCCGATTTTAGTACTTGCGTAATGTTAAAAAATAAATAAATATTTGAAATGTTTTTGTTACAAGATCAATGTGAATTTTATTAGGTGAGATGAGGTGAAATTGGGTTTTACGTCGTGCTTGAGAATATTTCGCTCATATGACGACGTGCATGCGTGTGTATGTGTATGTGTGGCTTCTTGTACTAGCCCAGACTTAAGCTGGTTTTATAGTGCTAGCCCACTGAGATACCATACCGCAGTGAAGCATGAATACCCCACTCTGACACATTATACTGACTCCGAGCCGACCAGTCCTTGTTGTACCCATTAATGCCGAGCGCTAGGCAGGGACCAACAAGTACCATATTTTAACGTCGTTTGGTATGACGCGGTCTGAGATCGAACCCGCGACCTTCCGCTCTCCTGAACTTTACGAAGGTAAATGGGAGAAAGTGTTTCATGATACATGTTACTCAGCTTTTAGACAAGTAAACTACATACATTATACAACTCATGCAACTCGTATGTTGAAAGTATAGCTCAACCCATAAGTCAGGCAAGAAATCTAAGAGTGATCACTGATTGAACAAATCTGTGTGGCTGAGAAGGTCGCCAACTGGTAGTGAGAGGCAATATCATCGATCATTTCATCACACTCGTTGACGTGGTTGACAGTGCGGATCTTTGTGTATTTACCAGCTGGTGTCATTTCACTGGATTGTCTGGTCCAGACTCGATTATTTAGTGACCGCCACCATATATACTCATGCCAATAATGGTTGTCACCCTTCCCACCCCAACCCCACCCCCACTTCACACCCCACCCCAAACCCCTCCAATTAAAAAAATTGAAGGGGGTGACAACCATTATTGGCATGAGTATAGTGCGGCTTTAAACAACCCACAAAGAAAAAAACAACCAACCATATGGTTGAACACAGAGATTTTTTCTGGGTTACATCTTCTTTATTCTCGAGTACAACGTTTCAGGGCTTGTTCTGGCCCCATCATCAGGTTACTGCGTGTTAAGCTACAAACTGAATACTTAATGTTATTGATTCATTATCGTGTAAACGTTTATAGGCATAATATCTAAATATCGGATCATAGAGCATGTGTCCTTTGTAATATGCTGCCGAAACGCCCTAAATCTCGAATAAGAATCATTCCTGCATATTTTGTTGTTTGATTTTCAACAAATGTGTCACATGAAGATCCGGGTTAAACTTGATCTACAGTAGCCCATGCTTGTCGTAAGAGGCGACTAACGGGATCGGGTGGACCAGATTGTCTGGTCCACACTCGATTATTTATAGACCATATAGCTGGAATATTGCTGAGTGCGGCATAAAACTAAACTCACTCACTTAACGACATATGTCTTATGTAACAGGCGACTAAAGGGAACGGGTTGTACGGGGTCATATCTCAGATGGTTGTAACAGTGCTCAAAAATCGTACGATGTCAATCACTGGATTGTCTGGTCCAGATTCGATTATTTACGGACCGCTATCACATTGTTGTGTCCGGCGTTTAACACTAAAGAACTCCTTTGTACGTGCATGATTCTGCCTTGGCTTTTTGTAGAAGTTTTGGCATGTAGAAGTTTTGGGAGATAACCTGCTATGCCATTGGTGCTTCTGTTGCAGGCGGCACGATGTCTTCTGGACGCTTCCTCAGCTTGGGCAGAAATCCCGTGAAACAGATGCAAGAATTTCTCGAAGATGACAGCAGCAGCTTCGTCGTTATCACTGAAGAAGGAGGTAAGGTCCATTGGGGATACTGCCGAATACCCCGCTGTCTTGTTCTCGTGAAATTTAAAAATTGTTTTAAATAAATGTAATGTAATTATTATTAATATCCAGGATGCATCACAAACGTCTTTTGCATTGTCGTTTTCAAGGGCGGTTGGGTAGCCTAGTGTTTGAAGCGTTCGCTTGTCACACCGAAGACCCGGGTTCGATTCAACACATGGGTACCATGTGTGAAGCCGTTTCTGGTGTCCCCCGCCTTGATAATGCTGGAATATTGCTACAACCGGTGCTAAACCATACTCACTCACTCACTCAGTTGTCATTTTTATTCATGAAGTTATTTATATCTCAACAGAAACGAGTGACCCTCCCAGCATCAACGATCCACATACTCATCCTATACCACTGTCACGCATCCAGTTGCAGTACATGAAGAGCAAGCCAGCGGTGGAACAAATTGTGTCCCACAAATTGAATGATAAAGGCTTCAGATGCAGGTTTGACTTCGACGCATCTACTGTTACCATAGAGACAAGTGGATCAAAGGATGAAGATCAGGCTCTACAAATGATCAAGGACAGCATCGTGGAGATGGACTTCTCCACCAAAGAGATCCCACTGATGAAGGAGGGTGGAGTTGAAGCCTTACCGACAGACGGGCCAGGGGATACAGAAGTTCTCGTTGTCAGAATGGGTTCTGTTGTGAAGGTGGTTGCTTTGGCTGATGCTGCCATATCGTTGGGTCACAGTCTGCAACGTTCTCGGGAAATGTTACAATCCACCCCACTAGCCGAAGACAATGGAAGCGAAACTATTCTGATGTCTGAAGATTGTGCCAACTATCTCACCCAGTACAAATGGACAGAGATTGAAGCGTTGATAAACAGGTTCCCTGGTGTTGGGTTGACAAGAGCTGGTAATGCACTGGAGGTTAAAGGGCCACGGAATTATCTCTCGGAGGCAGTGAAGGTTGTCAACGATGAAGTTGGATGTGTCACCAGCTTCCCCATAACTCTCGGCCCTGGAATAAGCATCCTGGCTGTGGCAGATGTATCACAACGAGTTGGCGAGAAGCACCAATGTATCATAACTCCTCAGCAACAAATTGGCTTCATGGAACAAACGCAATCCCTAACCCTAGGGGAGTCCCTTCGGATGAGTTTGCCATCAGGTATGTAGACTCAGAAATGTTGTAATTCTGTCAAAATATGATTAATATTCAAGAAAACTCAATGTTTTCGATATACTCAACAAACAAAGTTAGGGACCAACCCAATTTTCAATATTAAAATATTTAATATTTCATATTATGAACCTATCAATGCTTATATAATGAATATTGGGGTTGTCCTTAACTTTTTGTGTTGAGTATATATCATATAATTATATATTTTCACACAAACTGTACGTATCATAATTATATATTAAAATATACAGTCAGTTTCAATCATGGAAATGCATTTTCGGAATGTTTTCGACATTGTTTTGCAGCCCCAAGGAAAACAAAGGTCAAAGTAGTCATGAATGCACTCGAAAAACAAAAGGTAAAGGATTTTAAATGATTAAAATTCTTCGATAATTTGAATATATTCTTAAATGATCGATAGTTCCTTGGAACAATCTTGGAGCTACATATAGTGCCTACACAGGAGTTTATGGTTACTGTTTATCAGTTTGTATAATCCACTGGGTAACTCGGTAAATATTGAGTATAATATATTGGCGTGTAAAGGAAGGGAATTACATAAATTAATTACATATTTCCTGATCATGTCATGTACTTGTATATTAAATGTATATTTTATTTCTAGGCTGATGTTATTGTCAATACAACCAACGATAAGTTAATCCTGGGTAAAGGACGAGGCGTTTCTTGGTGCCTCCTCCAGGCTGCTGGGGAAAGCATCCAGAAACAGCTGACGAAAGACCATCCCAAAGGCATCGGCAATGGTGAAGTTGCAGAGACGGGACCGGGGAACATTAAGACCTGTAAGGCCATCTACCACGGAGCTCTGCCAAATTTTCCTCAGTCACCAAGTCCGAACTATCAACAGGAGGAGGACGAGTGTTTCAAAGTAGGTACTTTCATTTGACTGTTGTTTGGTTGTTGTTTAACGCCGCACTCCTCAACAAAGGATTCTAATCGTACCAAATCGATCGTACCAAAGGATTCTAATCGTACTACGATCTTTCCTGAAACCACGTTGAATATTTGTTATAAGGTTACTGGTTTCAAGATACCATGTTAATCTATTATGTACCATTCGTTCCATGGTTTTACAGACACAGTTAAATCTTAGTCCAGTGCTTATAATGCTTTGTCTTATTTGTCATACACAAGTATTGGTCATTCCATTCTAAACCCTCGAGGTAATAGGAATGAGATAGGATCTATATCCTTCGATGGTACCATGTCAAAGCAGCCTAATGGAGGATGTTGGTCAGAGGGTGGAACACATCGTCTACTGCTCACATCACATATTCACTGGGTTTAAGGCACATGTCACACCTGTTGAAATGTATTGCTACCATAGCAATATTCCAGCTATATGACTCTCATTTGTAAATAATAAAGTCTGGACCAGACAATCCCGTGATCAATAGCATGTGCATCGATTTACGCAGTTGGCGCATAGGCGCCTCTTACGACAAGCATGGATTGCCAATTCTAACCCGATATTCACGGGTCACTTTTATTTGAATATGCCGTAAATCGGGAGTTCCGTTCTGAGCTGCAATTGACATGGCGTGTGGGTTAAGGCTCTTAACTGGACTTTTATAAAGGCTTCAGTGAAAATGTGGCGACGGAATAATATCAGATGAAAGCTTGACTTGACTTTGCAAGTATTTGTGACTGTCCTCACCTTTCAGCGCGCTCCTGAATTGGCAACAGATCATGTTTATGATTAAACATTAATTTTACTTCAGACTATGCTTGTGACATTAGTTTGTAATGACAGAATATACGATAGGCAGTTGCTCATAGAATGTGATACTCCTAACATAAGGGCATATACAACTACTGGAGGGTGTATTGTGTATATGAATCAAATAATTCTTTATTTCACCTGGGTGGATATATCTATTATACCAAAACTTTAATTCTATACCATTGTCAGTGTTTCATTTTGTGAATTCAGTGGATGGTGTCCTTGGTGTTCAACTGTCTTATCAAGGCATCCGAGAAAGGTTATAAGACAATTGCCTTCCCTGCTCTCGGTACTGGGGCACTTGAGTATCCGGTCCAGCACGTTGTCCAGTTGATGTATAAGGCAATAAAGCTCTTCAACGACGACAAGAGATCTGGAGCCATCAGAGAGATCTTCATAGTGATCTACCCAGAAACGAAACTCTCAGTCAAACAGGTGCTTCACGTTTTGCACACCAAATATCCAACAGATAATAACTGCCACATAAAAAATAGACATCTCAAACCACCATGGTGATGCACAAAGGCTGTTGTTCACAAAATGTTTATACCTCGGCAAAAGATATTTGATAAGCAGTAAAGACGAAGCTAGAAAGTGAAACAAAAGCAATAAATAGTTACTTACTGCCATATATATGTAATGTAAAATAATGAATAATTGGAAAATGAGAAATCAGCATTGTCTGATTTCTACTGTCAGGAATTATATCTGGAATAGATCAACACGTATGTGTCTGAGTAACGTTGTACCCATGTAACAGTTAAATGATCTGTTCTTCAACTGAGGGATGTGTTGCCACTCACCAGCAACGGTGGGGCCAGTTTTTCAAAGATTCAAAACTGTAGTGTCTGGCTACAGTTGAAAATCTCTGCATTGCAATTGTACACTCAATTGTACTTCACGTTTGGTGTCGCGATACTTTTGACGATGTGTATATCTCATCATTGTGGTGATTTGATATGTTCCGATAAACCACCACTGATGAAAATACTAGTTTTTCAAAGGACATTGGAAGTACTTATTTTGGCAACAATGTTTTGTCCTAGTTGTTCTTGGCACACCGTCTTACCTACAAGCTGAAGACAAAACATCTTGCAACAGTGGAACAGTTTCACGAAGGTAGGAAATCTAATGGTTTAATTGTTTTAGGTACAGTAACAGTACTGTGCACAAACAGATGGTTTGATACTTTTAAAGAAACATTACATTCAGGCAGAAAAGTGACTGTGTAATCAGGTCAATGTATCAAGAAGCAATGTTATGATGATTTTTAAATACAATACTTACATTATCATTATGAACAGAAAAAGCATACGTGTATGTACTCTAATATAATGATTGTGTAATGTAATATGATGGATTTGTAATGTAATGTAATGATTATGTGATGTAATTATTTTGTAATGTAATGATTGTATAATGTAATGATTTTGTAATGTAATGATTGTATAATGTAATGATTTTGTAATGTAATGATTGTGTAATGTAATGATTTTGTAATGTAATGATTGTATAATGTAATGATTTTATAATGTAATGATTTTGTAATGTAATGATTTTGTGATGTAACGATTTTGCAATGTAATGGTTTTATAATGTAATGATTTTGTATTGTAATGATTTTATAATGTAATGCTTTCGTAATGTAATGATTTTGTGATGTAGTTATTTTGTAATGTAATGAATTTGTGATGTAAAGATTTTACAATGCAATGATTTTGTAATGTAAAGTTACATTGTATGTGTTGTTTGTGTTTGTGCGTGTGTGTGTGTGTGAGAGAGAGAGAGAGTGTGTGTGTGTGAGAGAGAGAGAGAGAGAGAGAAGAGAGAGATGGGGATCGAAACCACGTTTCTGTTTTAAGTGGTTTCTATACATATGTTACGTTTGGGATTACTCTTTCTCAGTGTAATCCATATACATACGATGCTACATCTGATGCATTTTTATACATATGATGTTTTAGAGAAGAAGTTGAAACATCAACTCAAGTGCGAGATTCGTGTCCGCGTAGGAAACACTCTCCTACAGGTTGTACAGGGAAGTGTCAGTGAAGCAAGTGAAGTCACAGAGGCTGTCCTCGTTCTGTGGAATGACAGGGAAATAGAAAGTAAGCATGTGATTTTAACATATTCACATATAATAACAAGTGAATTTCCAATGTCGATTTCACTGAAGTATTATGCCTTAATCATTTTATGATACAAGGAGCAAAGAGGTAGCCAAGCGTTTGCTCGTCACGCAGAAGGCCCGGGTTCCATTCTCTAAATGGGTACAATGTGTGTCTCTTCTTGATGGTCACCCTTCATGGTATTGCTGGGGTTTTGCTAACGCTGCGTAACTCTGTAACTCAGTCACTCACGATGCTGTTACAGCTGAATGTTCTTCACGGTTGTGTCGAACAGACATGATTTGTTTGAGTGGCATTTTAGAAGTTGCTGGTATAGAGATGACACAACTTTATGGATGATCAACTTCTTTATTTTAACAATAGCGATGTTTCGGTGTAGATTCTTATACCGCTTTCAAGCATATGAGGGAATGATGGGGTACACCAGTTTATATACAAGATAAGATAATGCGAGAACAATAACAAGGGTGGGGAAACAAAGCATCAAAGAAAGTTACATGATGAGCTACAATGACATGATGATGAGCTGAAGATAACAAAATGAGATGAGTGGGATTACCATGACAATTTGTGAATGTAAGTTAATTTGGCAGGAGCCAAGGTGGTGGGGGATTAATAAGTGAGAAGCCAGTGGTGAGGAATGTGAGTATGAAGGTTGAAGAGAAGCCAAAGTGGGTTGAGTGGTTAATTTTTTGTGGATTAGATAGTTGTAAGCTGAAGGGATGTAATAGCCTTGATCTCTGTTAATAGAGGGATTAAAACGGCGTATTTGTAATGCTTCGGCCAATTTCCGCTGAGTGTAATCGTGTTTGTTGTTGTGTAAGTGTTTTGACAGTGTCCCAGTTGATGTTGTGTTGAGGAAATTTGGTGATGTGTTCCGAAATGGCTGATTTGGTGTTTGCTTTGTTTGCTTTGACCCATGTCAAGCTTGTAAACAAAACTTCTGCTAAACAAATGCTAAATGGCTGTTGCAACACCCTTTCAACTCTGAAGTGACTAAACCACATTTCCATTGTTACACTTGTAATTAAGCGCCACGAATCTTCATTTTGGTAAGGATGGTAGAGTAACCTAGTCGTTAAAGCGTTCGCTCGTCACGCCGAGGCCCGGGCTCGATTCCCTATATCGTGTTCCCCACAGTGATATTGCTGGAATATTTGTAGAAGTGGCATAAAATAATACTCACTCATGCACTCCACTTTGTATTTCTGTTTCAAGATGTATCTACCAATCCAGCACTTACCTGCACAAACGTTGAGAAGACTGACTGGCAGTGTGCAGCCTACGGTTCGTGACAGTATCTTCCTGCAATCTTTGTCTGTATTATAATCTCCTTGTCATACACATTTAACGCCGGTTAATCCATACCACTACACAAAACCCATTTACTGATTTCCTTGAACCCATATTATTACTGGAATATTGCTAGGTGCAGCGTAAAACTAAAGTCACTCACTCACTCCTTGAAACCATAAGCGCTGAGCAATATAACAAGAGACATTTAATATTTTACAGGTATTGAACATATTGATGACCGCATTGCAATCGTTGGGATTAATACTAGTACATCTTTAAGATCGGGGTGATGTACAAACGCAGCAGCATGAGGCTTTCGTACATGAGTGGCGGGTCCGACTGATGCTACGATTCACACGCATATTTTGCAAGGCAGGTCATACAAAACACTATACCAATGGCTGGTTTTTTTCAGTGTCTGAACTTAGCGAGACACGATGTTCCCATGACAGCACCAGCTTGCCGTTTGCGACGCTGTTACATTCCTACTGCCCAGACAACCAAACCAGCACCGTCACCGACGCCATCGCAGAAGCTATAAGAAACGCTGCCCAAATACACTCCAACACCATTACCATCCCAATAGCTCCTTCGAGTGAGAACTGTATACTTTGTATATTCATAAATCTTAACGATATTGCGTATTTTGTACGTGCAGAATTCTAGAAATTATATTCGAAAAATCGATGTTCCTTTAACACAACTGACAGTTTTGCTCACGAATGTATTTGACAGGATACTGTTTGCAGAACGCAGGTTAGATATTTTCATTAGGCGATTGTTTAGATAGCATTTCTTTATCTGTGCCAACCGATAATTCTAAAGCATAAACATGCATTCGAAAAAGAACTTATAGTTATACGGGTACTAATTCTTTGCCAAACGTATGTTCCTAACGGTTCAGGGGCGGTGGGGAAGCTTAAGGGTTAAAGCGTTCACTCGTCACGCCGAAAACACGGGTTCAATTCCCCACATGGGAACAATGTGTGAAGCCCATAAAAGTGACGTAAAACATTCTCACTCACTCCAATCGGTTCCAAAGTGAAGAGGGACAATGGGGTAGCTTAGTTGTTAAAGCGTTCGCTCGTCACTCCGAAGACCCGGGTTCGATTCTCCACAATGTGTGGATCCCATTTCTGGTGGTCCCCGCCTTGATATTGCTGGAATATTGCTAAAAGCGGCGTAAAACTAAACTCATTCACTAACTCACACACTCCAATGTGAAGAAAAGTGTGTCTATCCTTTCAGGTGAAATTGCTAAACGGCCAAATAACGCTGCCCAAATGGTGTTTAATGGCGTGAAGAATTCAGATGACTCTGTTTTCGTGGTGACCGTCATCATACCTGACGTGCATGTGTTCCAACCATTCAGCAACAAAATCGCACAACTGGCTCAGAAAGAGATGCAGGTTCCGGCGAACATTGACAAGTCGCCTGTTGCAGGTAGATAGCACATTTTGTATGCGCAGATTTCAACGTGTCATATATGAACGAAATATGTGTTTAAGGAAAAATAAGGCTTTTGTTCGAACATTTTGAAATTTTATGTAGCATTTATGTAATACTGAACACGATATCATTTTGTGTGAATGTCGATAAATATGTAATGAAATCTCTCATGGAAAATCGAGGTAAATAGCGAAGTATTAGGGGTGTAAGAATGTAAGAGGTCTCTCCTCGTCATATTTCAGAGCCCTTTTCAATTAAGAAATGAAATGTTTATGAAGTTTCGGTACATCTTCATCGTGTGTAAGATGAAAGAGCAATAGCTGATATGCCTCGTATGGTTAAACACCGATCGAAAATGTTATCTATAACACTGGTGGGTCAAGTATATTTCTAATTTTACAACCAGGCCATTGCCATTTCGACAATTGTCTTGCTGTCAGTTCATACGTGAATATCAGTATCAATATCAATGTTGCATGACTATCACCTACACCTATCGAACATTTTAGGAAAATAATGTGCATGTGGACAAGATTAGTCAGTTGATAAATATTTGAATTTCCTCCACAGGTATAGCTTCGTAGCCAACCTTATAACATTCAGTCATGAAACGCTTCAGTGGTTTCAAGATATTTAGCAATCGAAATATCGTAACGTTTTCTTTGAAAAGTTAACCATCATTTGTCATTATGTCATTACTTTCCTTTAGTTGATCTATTAGAAAAAACAATCACCATATGTCATTATTTTCCCCTGAAGACAAACATCATATGTCATTATGTCATATCTTTCCCTTTAGTTGATCTATGAGAAAAAAAACACATCATTTGTCATTATGTCATTATTTCCCCTTAGTTCATCTATGAGAAAAAACAAACACCATATGTCATTATTTTCCCCTGAAGACAAACATCATATGTCATTCTGTCATTACTTTCCCTTTAGTTGATCTGTGAGAAAAAACAAACATAATTTGTCATTATGTCATTATTTTCCTTTAAGTTATCTGTGAGAAAAAACAAACACCATATGTGATTATTTTCCCCTGAAGACAAACATCATGTGTAATTTCCTTCCCTTTAGTTGATCTATGAGAAAAAACAAACACCATGTGTCATTATTTCCCCTGATGACAAACATCATATGTCAGTATGTCTTTTCCTCCCCTTTAGTTGATCTATGAGAAAAAACAAACATCATTTGTCATTATGTCATTATTTTCCTTTAGTTCATCTATGAGAAAAAACAAACACCATATGTCGTTATTTTCCCCTGAAAACAAACACCATATGCCATTATCTCATTACGTTACTGTTAGTTCATCTATGAGAAAAAAACAAACATCATATGTCATTATGTTTCCTTTACTTGATCCATGGGAGAAGACAAACATCATTTGTCATAATGTTTCTTTTACTAAATCTATGGGAAAAGACAAACATCATATGTCATTATGTTTACTTTAGTTGATCTATGGGAGAAGACAAACATCATGTGTCATTATGTTTCATTGACTTGATCTATGGGACAAGACAAACATCATGTGTCATTATCTCATTACTTTTCCTTTAGTTGATCTACGGGAGAAGACAAACACCATGTGTCATTATGTTTACTTTAGTTGATCTATGGGAGAAGACAAACATCATATGTCATTATGTTTCCTTTAGTTGATCTATGGGAGAAGACAAACATCATATGTCATTATGTTTCATTTACTTGATCTATGGGACAAGACAAACATCATGTGTCATTATCTCATTACTTTTCCTTTAGTTGATCTATGGGAGAAGACAAACACAATGAGTCATTATGTTTCCTTTAGTTGATCTATGGGAGAAGACAAACATCATATATCATTATGTTTCATTTACTTGATCTATGGGACAAGACAAACATCATATATCATTATGGTTACTTTAGTTGATCTATGGGAGAAGACAAACATCATATATCATTATGTTTCATTACTTGATCTATGGGACAAGAGAAACATCATATGTCATTATCTCATTACTTTTCCTTTAGTTGATCCATGGGTGAAGACAAACATCATATGTCATTATGTTTACTTTAGTTGATCTATGGGTGAAGACAAACATCATATGTCATTATGTGATTACTTTCCCCTTTAGTTCATCTATTGGAAAGGACAAACATCACAATCATATCATTATGTCATTATATTTCCCTTAGTTGATCTATGGGAGAAGACAAACATCACATGTCACTATGTCATTACTCTTTCCTTTAGTTGATCTATGGGAGAAGACATACGCCGAAATAGCGTCCCAGACACAGACTGGCAGACTGGCCAAGATGGTCGTCACAATCGCCGAGTCGAAGTACCTCGTTACGTCAGACTCAGAGGACAAAAACAAAATGGCGGCCGAGGATTTCAAGAAGGAGCTGATCAAGGACCTGCCACGGAACACCAGTCACAGTTACATCCGGCTGGGATAAACAACGCCATACCCAATATTTGATGATGGGGATTTGCTACAAAATAATAACTCTTACCTCCACGCACCATATCAGATTGTATATACCACTGTCAAACTAACCAATTTCTATCTTAACGGCTCTGAAACGAACATATGTTACAGAGAATACAATTCTAACTTTTAGAAACTATAACCAAAAGACTCCCAGGGACTTTATTTCATTTCCTGAAACTGGGGTTTTCTAGACATGTCACACATTCTAGACTGGCATGGGCTGTATTGGGTATACTGTTTCAGGATTTCTAAGACAGATCATTAATTTCACGGCAAGCTCTTGTAATCTGTAATTTGCTTATGGTGGTAATGCGAAATGATATGAAAGATCTAGAGTTAATCAAAATGATTTAAAGAACACAAGATTCTTTCATATTACTGTTGTTAATCCGTCAATACAGTTTAATGTCAGTCTTTATGAAGGAATCTGATCCTCTTCATCTTCGTTTGACAAGTATAGTTATGAACATGCACGGTCACTACTTCTGTGGTTATGCAAATAATAGAAATAAAATCCCTTGTGGTACTCCTATATTTTGGCTATTGTTGACAATGACCGAGATATACAATCATTCAGGTAACCCTGATCCACGTTCCACCTGGGCTATGAAAATGCAAACTGGATACAATGCTCAGAATTCAAAGTATTATAGTTGTGTTTACCAATAAGTGGTAGAATACTGTGTTAGTACAACTGATGTTTTGTTTGTATCTGCAACATGTGTATCACTATGATATGAGCCTCTACCAAAATGCTTTTGCATTATCTTAAAGGTGTTGCACTTGTGTCTTGATAAAGAAAATACTGATACAATGAATATAACCAAACATTTTAGAAACATGCCTTGATACTCATTACCCTTATATCACCTTTATAAGTGACACTATTAATTTCTTCAGATAACCAGATATCATATTTTGTAATTCCCTTTTCACTTTAATGGATTATACATATTTCCTGTGTATGTACAATTCCTGTAATATGTAAAATGTCCCCATATGACCCGGATCCTATTTGAGAAGACACTTGAAATAGTCTTGAATATCAAAATTAATGTATTGAGCCCCTAAGTTACACAACGTTGTGACAAAATGATCTGACTTATTCTACGAAACATCAGCATATGTTGTACTATTGTCAAGCATCGCGATGTATCAATCTACTCCCTGGCATTAATGTCAATGACAAATGTGTTCAAAGTCTAGTTGCGATGTTCCTACCTAATTCACAAGCATGATAGATGCTCTGAATCAATTATCTGTGAATCATATGTTTATTCAGACGGGTTGAAGAACTGTGAGAATTGGTGTGTCATGTTTTGCTAATCTCCCATTGTACGTAACATTTATGTTGCACCAGCACATGTAGCAGATATTCATTATCTATTCCTGCTCTGTAATATGTACACAAAGAACTTCATTAAGCACCCTCTGTATTTTTGTAATGATAGGTTTTCAATATTATGTTCATAAAACTTATTTTGGTGACCACGATGGAAAAGGTTTTCTGACCCGTATGATAAAAACCCCAAAATGACTGGATTCCATGTTGGTTTTATGATGATAATTGCTCATTTTTTTTAAAACACACACTGGTTTTCATACAAAACCATGTCTGTACAAGTATGTCCCTGGAATGTTTAATGTTGAATTTATTGGTGAATGTGAACATTCCAAATGTCATTTTGCGTGTCTTAGACGATTCAAGGTCAGTACCGAGTGTAACCTCCTTGTGACTGTATAACAGCCAGCACTCTCCTCCTCATACCCCCTGTCAGCCTCCTGATCCTCTGAAAGGCCAGTATACGCCATTCGTCGTGTAAAGCAGCTTCCAATTGGGCCAGGTTCTGTACTGGAGGATCCCTTTGTTGCACACGACGACCAATCATATCCCACATATGCACCAAAGGGTTAAGGTCGGGGCTCATTCAATCGTGATATATGTCAAGGGGTGCTCAGCTAAGTTCTTTGTGTATATGTCCAGTCCCTTATATCTGTTGTACTTGTTTCATTCCACGTGCTCGCATTCTTCGTAGGGGCATGTATAAAATGTTAATTATACAATGTAAATGACGCTAAGATCTGGCCAACTGGAAATCAGTAGGAGATCTGTATTGTTCTCCTCCTGGCCTATATACAGAAAATGTAATGCCAATAATGCATGATTATAGTGCCAGGTGCTGCTTTCTGCTTGGTGGTGGTTAGCTAGTCTGTAAGTTTGTGATGCTAAATAGAGAGCTGAAGGTATAGTCTTACACCTAAGCTCGTAAATTATTACCAAATGATGCATAAATGGTCCTCTCTCACATTCACCCTGCCTTGTTATATGTGTTTGAGTTATTACAAGACTGAATTGAGTGCTGCGTATTATGAATGAATTCATGCGTGTGATGTACATGCACATTGTCCCTGGACCCATGATAGGAGGCGTGTGGTACCTGAATGACATTCAAGACGTTTTACAAATCATGCATGAACTTTTCGAAACCATGTTCAACTACCTTACACGCAGGTACCATTATTTCAAGTTGATCAAACAGTGAATACGTTGCCCTATCGATGAACACGGGCAGTATCGTTGAGAATGACTTCCCCGCTGACCTGATTCATCCTGTAGAGAATGGAATGAACGTCTTGTCCACAAGACACATTCCGGAAAGTGTAGTCGTCAAAGAAGCTCCTTTGATGAGTGAGTGAGTTAGTATGGTTCTACGCCGATGTTTGACAACATTCCAGCTATATTGCGGAGTATACCAGACATAAAGTTCACATGTTCTACTTTCGTTGGGAATCGAACCCGGTTTTGTGGTGAGACGAGCGAACGCTCTAACCACTACGCTACTCCACCGCCCCATTCTTTGATAAAGTGGCATAGTGGCAGAAATAAGGATTAAACTTTGTAACCCATGCAGATGAAATACCGACATGTGACACGTGCACAAATTGCATTTGGGAAAATGTGTGGGGTTTCTTCAGGACATGCTGCACATGCTGTGTTTGGGAAACGCTTTCCGCCAAGTATACTTGCAATAATTTCTTAAAGGAACATTTTATTCAGGTATATGGCTTCTTACACTGTTATTAAGCTAAAAGTGATGAGAGGAATATAGGCACAGCATGTAGAGATTGATTGAGCACTCAGCAATATCCCAGCTATAAGAGGGCGGTCTGTAAATAATCTAGTCTGGACCAGACAATCCTGTGATCAACAACATGAGCATCCATCTACGTAATTGGGATACGATGACATGTCAACCACTTCAGCGAGTCTGACCACCCGATCCCGTTAGTCGCCTCTTACGACAAGCATGGGTTACTGAAGACCAAGTGAAACGTTCAGTCTTTTACAAACATGATTCTTATAGTCATTGCTGGAATATTGCTAAAAGCGGCGTAAAGCTAAACTCTCTAACAAGCTACTACAGCCGTATATGCTAGCGTACGTGAGGATGTCCTCATCCTCTGGACAAATACAGGATAAATAAATTACTTTCATCGTGATCTGGAAAATATTTTAGAGATACTTCTTTATAGAATGTTGTTGCAGTGCTTATTTTGCAATGCTTAGCGACAATATTGTGAAAAAGGATGCCTTTGATATATCTAGGATATCGCTGCGATCACAGGAGAACGCACGTTCGTGGAACAGGGTGCCTGTTTGCGAAAGTAATATACTAAGCAGCAAAAGAAACGTCGGTTTGGAATTTTCCTTCGCAGAAACGGATAACTGTAAACTCATTTAATGTTTTGATTGTATATTTCTGACAACATCTCCAACTTTACCTGAGCAAAGACATTCCTTCCCAAACTCAGAATGGAACCCAGGAAATGGTCTCAAAAACGCAACCTGATCTCGGAGATGGTACGGTGTTCTCCATGTTTTTCATGCAACTCATGCTGCACGTGCTGTTTACAAGGACCTATAAAATGCACCCCCAAACCTGGTTGAAACATTCACATTACAACGTCAGCAGGATGCCGCGACTCACGGCAGCTCAGAGGAACCATGCGCTAAGAAGACCTGAAGCTGGCCACACTACACAAAGCGTTGCCATTCACTTCCAGGTCAACGTTCGGACCATCTACAGGGTGCAGCAACGTTTCCGGGCCACCAACACCACAAATGATCTACAGTTTGCCCTACAATACCAAAACTGGCGATATATGCAATGGAGAACTGTCCTGTTCACAGATGAGAGTCGGTAATGCGTATCAAGTGCAGACGGCAGAACAAGAATATGGCGACGACGTGGCCAGCGTTACTCAGACCAATGTGTTATGGAAAGAGACTCATAGGGAGATGTTATAGGGTGGAATAGGCCTGAACCAGAGAGTGGGTCCTGTTGTGTTCCAGAACCTTGGTCCAGGGAGAAGAGGCGGCATCACAGCGGTGCGCTACATCGACCAAGCTCTCAGTCCGCACGTCATACCACATTTCGCACGTCACCGGAACATTTTTCAGCATGATACCGCCCGGGCCCATACTGCCAGAGATACACGGGACTTCCTACAGCAAAACGGTGTCAACATTATGCAGTGGCCAGCCCTTAGTCCTGATTTAAACCCAATTGAACATCTTTGGGTTGAAATTCAGAGGAGATTGAATAATGTCATACCAAGGCGGAACACAGCCGATTTATTGCGCCAGGCCTTTCTCAGAGTGTAGTCCAGGTGCCAATGGCCGTCATCAATCGATTGGTGCACTCCATGCATAGACGCTGTGCTGCAGTTATTGCCGCTCGTGGTGGTCACACTAGATACTGAAGTCAAGAGTCTGAATGAACTGCAAACGTTCACGTAATGTCTTGAAATTGTGCCGAGTTATTCATTGATGTGTCAAGATATTGTACACACAAAATGTTCTGATCCACTTATTATGTCCATTTCTGTAATGATTTGATTACAGTGCCTATCTAATTTTGAATTCATACTGACGTATTTTTTGCTGCTGAGTATATAAGCTGCATACAATACCATACTCCCACATCACGCGGTTGTGTGTACCGATCTTGCTGATTAAGTAAACGGTACCCGGTGGGATAAGTCATATAACTGTTATCTTTCCAGGGCCTCACAGTCAGACTGGGTTATCCGTGGTAGCAATGCATTGGCTCCTTGGGCATCCACAAGTGTGTGGATACAGGCGCTTTATATATGTCCATTATTAGGTATACAGCAGTGAGCGAGTGAGTTTCGTTTTACGCCGCTTTTATCCATATTCCGGTACAAAGTCACGGCGGAGGACACCAGAAATAGGCTTCACACATTGTACCCATGTGGGGAATCGAACCTTCGTCTTCAGCGTGATGAGCGAATTGAAGATTCATAACACTAAATTACTCGTGTAATAATTAAAATGTGTTTTAGTCAGCTCATAGTTGATAGGGGGTTGCACCGGGCATTTAGCATGCAATGAAGATTTGTTTACAAACTTGACACCAAAACGTGACGAGCGCTTTAACCATTAGGCTACTAGGCCGCCCCAGGTGTACAGTAACCGATATGGGTAGAATTTCATACATACTCGGATATCATAACATGGGTGTATTTTATGAGACGATGGTCTGCTGTTCCAAATTTAATTATATAAAATACTTGTTAAACTATTTAGAGCAATACCAACGAACTACGAAAGACAGAAACTGTATGGGGGGAGGAATTCATACACTATTGTGTACAGTCTTTTCGAACAGAGCCGTAGACTGTGAATCAGGTTAAATAACTTGGGTACAGTGATACGCTCAATAGGCTGTACAGCCCGACCGCCATTGCTGTAGCAGCGACAATCACAGTAACAGTCTTATGCTGTTGTCGCAGTGAGTAAACAAATACATTTTATATCGCCATAACAAGGAACTGAATTCTTCGGTGCAATCTTAAGAATGTAATGGCGACATTTATGAATTTGGGACCATAATCTCTAATCTTTGCCCATGCAAAATACATTGTCTATTCATTACACAGCGTCAGAAAATAGGACGCTTCGTTTCCTTGGTGATATCGACGATTTTCAGTGTGATCTTATATTTTTCATGACTACTTTGCTTTTCATGAGCAGTGGTATCTGTTCCGTCTGTAATCGAGACATGGTCCTGTTCCCATGATGTGTCATGTTATAAAGAGGCAACATGACAACAGAAACAGTCGTAATAACGAAACCGAAAGTAAAATGTATCGTCACATTATATCATCAAAGTATTGCATTTAAATGTACCTGATCCTCTGCACTGATAATAGTTCGAGGTACTTCCTGTTATCGTGGAGAATATTAGAAGATTTATTTGAAAACACCAGGCAAATGTACCTCTATTCATTGATGAATTTAAGTTTAACCCCTAGTGAAATTACAAAATAATGCTTTTATCGAGACACAATTGTATTTGTCATGCAATATATATATATCGTATTCGTCACAAATAAAACACAAATTCATAACTGTTAACTTCATTTGAACACCGATTAATATTAGTCTAAAACATGTCATACATAAACAGGAAACGATAGAAATAAAACAATAATCAAAGGGAGATAATTCTATGTTAGCATCCAAAATGCAGACCACTAAGCTATGGTAAAAAGCAGCATACATGTAAATGTTAGGCTAGCGATCTAGAACATGGCTAATTGAATGTATCGCAATGAAACAATCATAATGTAATGTTCTCGTCCAAATTGTAAACACAATATAAAACTATGACAATCTGGTGATTAGCGAATCATGCTTCGACATATATTGCATACGTAAATAACATGTATTCCTCGTTCTGGGTGCAATACGGCTGAAATACTGTTTAAGCAAACATTACTTCACTAACTCACACAGTATGACTGAATACCCAACAAAACAATGATTTTTAATAGGTATGAGAGGCGGTGGGACATTTTCTGTTACATAAATCTAATTATCCTCATCTGTATCTAATGAAGTATTACTTTCATCAAGCACTTAGACAAGAGGCTTGACGTTTGATATTCTTTGAAAAATATCCTATTCATGTTTTCGCCAGTGTAAAAAACGCCTGTGTTCATTTTTGAGAAATTCTTGTCATCTAAGAAAATGTCATCTCTTTTAGTGACGCGCATGAATGGATTAACGAGATTAATTAGTGACGCGCATGAATGGATTAACGAGATTCCCACTGTCCCTTCTCTCTCTCCCTTTCCCCCCGACTCTCACTGTTCTGTTAACTGCCATTGACATTAGCTATTGCAGTACAGCAATATAAACAGTGCTAAAAAGACGGTGAGTGGGTTATATGAATACACTTACTAATACGAAATTGAACGTACGGCTAATACCTCTTTTTTATGAAAGCACAAATGGTGTATTTCCTGAAATGAAACTACATTCTATAACATATAACGTACATATATATGTCCTGTGTTAGGTGACACCATGTCTTTGGGTCGCTACATAGACGTGAGTCTGAACCCGATACAGGAAGTTCGGTCCTTCTTCTCTGAAGCTGCTGAAGCTGAGGTGGTGGGAGCCAACAGCAGATTTCTTTTCATACATGACGCGAAAGGTAAGATTTGTTTGTTTGTTTTTGTTTGTTAACGCCGAATATGACAGCAATATGACAGCGGTCACATAAATGGTATGTAGAGATAGAGTTTTGGTGCCTTTGTACAAAGCGATCTTACTGCTAAGATGTTGGTATTACGTACCTCGAAAGGATGCATTAACTTGTTGCGCCTAGTGGCTGCAAGAGTTGAATGGTCTCCATGAAGTTGAGATTGGAAATAATATGTGCCGTTGAGATTGACATCCAATGATCGAGGGAAAAACAAAGCGCTTTGAGCATGCATGTACATGGGATGGACGATAGCGCTATATAAATACCCATATACTGATATTTCCAACACCGACAGACACAGACACAGACTTATGACTATCGTACCGTTTTGGTAATTCTTCAACAACGGCACCATGGGCCAAACAGTCCAATGAGTGACATCATGAGCACCGATCCACGCAGTTTTGACACGATGACATGCATGTCAGAGAGTCTGACTACTCGATCCCGTTAGACAGTTTTATTGAGTGTGTGCGCGTGTGCGTGTGCACGATATTTAGAGGTTATTACAGTTTTCTTTTCGCCAGTCTTATGGTAGTCGAGGGCTGTTATGACCTTCGAAAGGGAAACTGTGATATCATAACCTTTGTATTATATACCTCACCAAGGGGCGCAAACCGAAACATGAGTCAGACAATGACCTTGTTTCATCCGATCCAAATTTTCACGTGTGAAAGTGAAAAGAGACACTACAAACAACTATGGTTACACGAAATTCCAATTCCTTGTTTCATACAAAAATGGTACTGACAAATGAAGTTTAATTTTAAAGTTCGTATTTCTATATTTTATGGTGAGGTTTAGTCAGTATGACCTTAACCCAGACGTCACAGACTGCATCTGTTTGATAAGGTCGTAAAATGATTCCAAATTCACCTGTTATGTGTTCTTTGCGCTCATTCAGTGTATTTTTGTAACGTACAATGTGATTTAATATCAAGTCCGTACTAGATCGCCAAACATTTTTAGCGACCGAACCTTGTTTTGAGATTTCCACGTTTTCCAGATTTCTTCTTGTCAGAGCACGCTGTACGACAGAGCACGCTGCACGACGTGTTTGCAAGGATTAGAGGGAGCGTAGTGTTGCAATATACAAATGATTAGATGTATCAAATAATACTGATTAATATTTACATATCCTGTTGAATGGGTTGGTCTCAAAATTCTGGACTGGTTATTATACTAAGTTGCTCAATAGGACCCAGTCAGCAGTAAACGAGACTGTTGTTTAATCACTGTATTGACTAGCGAAGATACATAGCTTTCACTAACATCAACAGCGTTCATGTTAGTGAACGCTATGTATCTTAGCTGTTTTGACTAGAACTTAAAATAAACTAGGCCGTATATTAAGTTTTGAGCGTCTGTGTGTATTCATTCCGTACCAGTTTAGTACCCGCCTATACGGCTGATATGGATATTCGGTCCTTGGGCTGATATGGCTGATATATATTTTCGGGCCAGGTGGTCAGTGTGGGTATATCGTTAATACCCTTTCATATTGTGCAATAACATGTATTGTGTTCCAGAAAACCCTCCACTTGAAGCACACACCTACCCTATCCCGCTCTCTCCAGCCCAGATACACTATCTACAAGACAAAACTACAACACAACAAAACATCAAACGGGCTTTAAAGGATAAAAATCTACGCTGCGAGTTTCATTTTGATAAATCCACGGTCACCATCACTACACGGGGAAGGAAGACGGAAAAATATGCTCTTCAGATTATCAAAGAGAGTATATCGGAAACGGATATCTCCTCAGATGAAATCAATAACATGGACGATTGCATGGAAACGCCTGCTGAAGAAGGGTCAAGAGAGGGAGACGGACATGTCCTTGCTGTCAAATATGGCACGACGGTGAAAGTTGTTGGACCACCTGGCATCATACGACGTTTGAATCAATGCTTACAACGGGCCAGGCAGGGACAGGAGGCAGGATCTACAGAATCAGCCGCGACTGAAAATAAAGAAGAATGCATTCCAATGTCACAGGACTGCATGAACTATCTTTCCCAGTATAAATGGGCCCAGTTTGATGAGCTGACGAAACGTCTCACTGGTTTACGCTTGATAAAACACAGAAGTGAAATAAGGGTTAGAGGACCTCCGAAGGAGACTGACGAAGCTGTGGGCATCATTAAAGGTGAAGTTGAGCGTGTCACTAGCTTCACCATAACTCTAGGCCCTGACATAGGCATTCTTGCGGTCGGGAATGTCTCGAAACGTGTAGGTGAAAAGTATAAATGTATCATATCTGCCCAGGAACATTTCGGGCACATGCAGTCTATCCCATCACGGACGCTGGATTCACTCAGTCTAAGTATATCAGGTATGTCAAACCATCTGCGAGTACTGCAGAAAAACATTCGCTAAATATTGCGTCTGTCTGTCTGTTATAACTATGAATACACAATGCCATTTAGAAAGTGGTCAAATGTAACACGTTACATGTGGAGTTACACCGGATAGGACTCAACCCAAAATAGTATTAGAATCTGTAGAATATAGCACGTGTTACATGTTTTTAACTAATACAACCCAAAGTAAGTTACGCGTCTGACAAAAGAAATATCTGAAAAATTTGAATAATCTTTCCAAGTATTTTCTTTTCAGAACAAAAGGCAAGGAAGGTTAGCGTCGTTATGAATGCTCTCGAAAAGCAACAGGTACTCATTCATGTGTTTCTTTCAATTCAGTCATAGGTGAAAACAGTGGAGTAATGCTTTCTTATTCCATAGAATGTTGTATTTCAAGGAATGTTTGAATAATGATGATATTATTACAATATATAGATACATTAATCATACTTATGTTTAACCCGACTTAAATACCAAAGTATGCCTGGAACGACGACATTGGTATGATTTTTCCAAATATTCTGACAGTGGAGTAATTCTTCCTTATTCCATAGAATGTTGTATTTCAAGGAATGTTTGAATAATGATGATATTAATACAATATATAGATACATTAATCATACTTATGTTTAACCCGACTTAAATACCAAAGTATGCCTGGAACGATGACATTGGTATGATTTTTCCCAATATTCTGACAGTCGAGTAATTCTTCCTTATTCCATAGAATGTTATATCTCAAGGAATGTTTGAATAATGATGATATTATTACAATATATAGATACATTAATCATATTATGTTTCACCAGATTTAAATACCAAGCTGTGCCTGGGACTATGGTATTTCTATATTATATACACTATGTTCACAACTTTCAGGCTGATGTTATTGTCAACACCACGAACACAGAGTTGCACCTAGACACAGGGCTCGGAGTGTCAATGTGTATTTCTAAGGCAGCAGGAAGCACCATCACTGATGAGCTGAAGCGAGATTACCCTAACGGCATACAGCATGGCGAAGTGGCCCAGTCTGGGCCCGGCAACATCACAACCTGTAAGGCTATTTATCATGGCGCCCTGCCTCCCTTCCCACCGAAAGACTGTCCAGACTATGAGCAGAAAGAAGAAGAGTGTTTTAAGGTAAATAGCATTTTTGTTCTTGTTGACAACGCCTTTGTGACAGCATTTTTATGCCGTTGGCATTGACATTATCAGAAGCTGAAGAACTGCTGGGACGGCGGGGACAGCCGGTTAAAGCTTTCGCTCTTCACATCAAAGGCCTGGGTTCAGATCTCCACAGGCATACATTGTGTGAAGCCCTTTTCAGTCAGTTTTAATTTTCCTGTGATATCGATCAAGCGTAGTAAACCCAAATTCACTAACTGAGTTAGTCATTTAAAACCGATAGGTATTTCTGGATAATTCCGGAGAGTGCAACCAGAGGTTACATGTGATGCAGTGAAATTAGACATGTAAAATGAAATATACAAAACGGATTCCGTTGCAGAAAAGTAATTGCTGTTGTTTGTGAATATATAAAACTGTACATGGAACTATTAAATGCATATGCAGAGAACGAATCCCTGATCATGACGTATACCTATTGCATGCGCTTATTTTCTTGTAAAATATTATCCTGACTATCACCATCATCATCATCAATACTAATAGATATACTTGTTCAGATTTAAGATCCTCAACGAAATACAGTTTGCAGGAACACATCCGCCATTACCTCTTTCTTGGTACACTGGTACATAACTCAGTCAATCTGTTTCAGTGAATTTTTGCTTCATTATTCATTTGATCCAGAGGATGGTTAAAACACATCATTTTTTATTTTTGCAGCATTATTCATTTTGGTTTTTTTCGAGAGGGTGGTTCAAACACACCTCTTTAGTTTTGCAACATTATCCATTTGATCCAGAGCGTGGCTCAAACACATGTGTTCTATTCATGCAGTGGATGGTATCCCTGGTATTCAACTGTCTCATCAAGGCATCCGAGCAGCGACATACCTCCATTGCCTTCCCTGCTCTTGGAACCGGACTCCTGAATTACCCAGTCCAACACGTCGTCCAGCTGATGTATAAAGCTATAAGACTCTTCAACGAGGACAAAGGAACTGGGTCCATTAGTGAGATCATCATCGTGATCTATCCAGAGACTAAGCTCTCAGTCAAACAGGTATTGGGCACTTTTATTGGCACGGTTGGCTATCTCCTTTAAAGTGAAAGTTCCCAAGCATAAAACTAAGATCATGGGTTCGGATCCCAGACGAATCATATGCTTAGTGGTTGGTCAGCACTGTATATATGTAAGTGAGTTTTATCAAGCTGTAAACGTCAAATACATAAGACAAAATTGGCGCAGTGGGATAGTGAGTTTAGTTTTACGCCGCACTCAGCAATATTCCATCTATATGGCGGCTGTCTGTACATAATTGAGTCTTGACCAGACAATCCAGTGATCAACAGCATGAGCATCTATTGGGATACGATGGTGTGTGTCAACCAAGTCAGCGAGTCTGACCCCTCCGATCCCGTCAGTCGCCTCTTATGACAAGTACGGGTTACTGAAGATCAGTTCTAACCCGGATCTTCATGGGTTCGCAGTGAGATAAGTGAAATATTTTTCAAAGCGATGTTAAAGCCAAGCGTTAGGCAACAAATACAACTGTCATATCAACTACTCAAGTTCATGTATTTGATTATATGAAATTGTTCATGTTATGTTTCAGCTGTTTCTAGCTCACCGCCATACATACAAGTTGACGACAAAGCATCTCACAAGCATTCAAGAGTTTCACGAAGGTTCGAAATCGTGTTGGATGAAGATGTAAACACTATCGTTAAATGCAATAAATTACGGTTAGATAACAATATCAATATCAATAATTCAAACAAATATCTTCGCTAGAGAATCTATTAGTAAGAAATGATAGATATATCGTTTTACATGATTACAGAAGCAATGCCCCGGACATGTACAGAATACAGAGTAGATAGTGCTATTGATTCATGTCATGTGTCTCCTGTTTGTAGAGACTTACTTTAAACCTGTTATTTTCATTTACTTCTAGTTTTTGTAGATATACATATAATTTCTGAGGGTAAACTGTGTCTCTCATTTCTATGAATAGAGATGAAAAAGGATCACAAGCGAAAGTGTGAGGTTCGAGTCCACGTGGGTAACACACTATTGCAGGTTGTGAATGCCAACGTTCATGATGCCAGAGACGTCACCGAGGTAGTTCTTGTTCCATGGAATGATAAGGAAATTGAGAGTAAGTACATGGATTGAAGAGTGTAAACTATATATGTCATGTATATACGTATTTATGAAAGTGTTTGAGCTCCATACAAAGTTTATTGAAAATAGATTTATTCTGAATTATTAAAATACATGTTTCAATAAATATATCAGTGAATACATTTCCACGACTTTAAGGTAGTGATTCACGATGACAAAGTACATAGTAATGCACTAGGCGCAATTTGATATTTTCGTGTTTGTTGTTTATGTGAACATCAATAATTGTTATTTGGCTCTTTGGTGCTCAGGAAAAGATACTTTTGTTTAACCGTAATTAACGCCACGTTTTGCTGACAGTCACCGTCTAGTTAGTATGCTGCAAACGGGAGTGGCACAAAATGTTGATGCAGGACATTTATGTTTATCGATACACATCATCAGTGTAGAACCATCATCTACGGCAGTGCAGCAAGACAACCATATTCGTTTGTGCACAGTATTTGTATTGATCGAAACCCAACCTTTTAACCATGGAAGGAAGAAAGTGCCCCCTTTATTATCACTGATTGGTTTGTCTAGTACCGGCTCTATTGTGTTCAGGACACTGTGATATTATGGAATATTGTTGAATGTGACGTGGCAAAACAGTGAAAAAAACACATAAAAATCATAGAAAATGTTGAAGAGGGTATCTTCTGTGAAGTACAACATGCTGCCTATTTCGAGGTACACAGTCAGTATAGAATGCTGGACCTGTGTATGCCCTGTATTCCAGATCCTAAAGACAATCCCAGTCTTATGAGCCTGTTTCCGGACGTGATGGAATGGCAAGGAGACGCTTATGGTTGGTGATGTAAAGTGTTTCGATACTCTGTTGATTGATGAAGAAAATGTCGAGTATTCATTCATTCATTAAATAGTTCGTTCGTTCGTTCCTTTCATTCATTTATCCATCGAACATCCGTTCATCCACCCATCCACCAACCAACCCATTCATTCATTTATTCATTCATTTCTTACGAAAGAATAGAATATATGTTATAATGGAATTACCACAACATTCTTATATTTAAGGATTATGAACTATATTGCGACAGTTGTTAAATTTCTCTGTCTTATCAGTATATTTTGTTATTTTGTGTTTCTATTGCTCTAAATTAAATTGAAGTAATTACAACTGTATTATAATAAATAAATGATACATGTTATAGTGTATGCATTTTAATACGTTCTATATATTTACAGTGTCTGAGCTTAACGAGACCATGTGTGCCCTGGACAGCACCAGTCTCACAAATATGACGCTGGTACACTCATACATCAGGGAGAACCAAGTAGACGTGGCTAGTGAGGCTATTGCACAGGGAATAAGGAGCGCTACTGACAAACTGAGGTGCTACACCGTCACCATACCAATCGTTCCTTCAGGTAAGGATGGCTACATCCACAAAAACATTTTATTCTGTATCCGATCGAATAATTCAGTTTCGTTCATGACTTCAACGCCTGTTCCATAAGAAAATGTCAGAAGTGTCAGTGCACATTGCATAGCACTAGTATTGTCATTCTTCTATCTTGTTATGTGTGTATGCATGCTTCATTGGATAGCGTTAGTATTTTTTCATCTTACCTGTTTGGATGTACCCATGCTTCATTGGCCAAAGTAAGAAACATTTCTAGAACTGAATGTGAGAGTCGATATTCATTGGATAGCGCTGGTATTTTTTCATCTTACCTGTTTGGATGCATGCATGCTTCTTCTTGGCCAAAGTAAGAAATTTATTTAGAACTGAATGTGAGAGTCGATATTCATTGGATAGCGCTGGTATATTTTCATCTTACCTGTATGGATACATGCATGCTTCTTCTTGGCCAAAGTAAGAAAGATATTTAGAACTGAATGTGAGAGTCGATATTCATTGGATAGCGCTGGTATTTTTCCATCTAACCTGTATGGATGCATGCATGCTTCTAGGGAAAAGTAAGAAACATTTTTAGAACTGAATGTGAGAGTCGATATTCATTGCATAGCCCTGGTATTGTCGTTCATCTAACGTGTTTGGTTTGTATGCATGATTCTAGCCATGATGGGGAAAAAACCAAATGCTGCTGCTCGATTGGTTCACGCCGGGGTGAAGAAGGCAAGCGACTGTGTTCACGTTGTCACAGTCATCATTCCTGATGTCCACACATTTTCACAATTTGCCACCAAACTAGCAGAGCTATGCAAGGGCGAGTTACAAGTTCGTGCAGACATCGACAGGTCGCCAGTTGCAGGTATGGATATCTTCAGAACATTTTGAATTCTTTTTAATGAAATATGTAATGTTCATGGTATAGCTTTGGTTTATTGGTATACCAGACATGGCGTGGTTTGTTTGTTGTTTAACGCTGCACTCAGCAATATCCCAGCTATATGGCAGCGGTCTGTAAATTATCGAATCTGGACCAGAAAATCCAGTGATCAACATCGTGAGCATCAACGTTAATCAACCAAGTCAGCGAGCCTTAAAACCCAACCCCATTAGCTTAGTCGCCTCTTACAACAAGCATGGGTTGCTGAAGACCAATTCTGAACCAGATCTAAAGGATTAGAGGGAGATCAACCCCTCGTGGAACAGTGGCTACCTGATAAATATCTAGGCCACCCTACCACACCACAGGTAGATAAGACACAAGTCCACAAAAAAGCCTCGAATCTCTTTTTGCCCCAATATGTTTACAACCATTCTCCTGCAAATTGTCCCACCCCAAAACTATAGTATGACATCAATCATCGCTACACATACAATAGTGAAACCTTGATGTATTTTGAGTATTTATGAAGTGGACATCATAGTTCAGTAACCCATGCTTGTCATAAGAGGCGACTAACGGGATCGGGTGGACAGGCTCGCTGACTTGGTTGACACATGTCATCGGTTCCCAATATTGCGCAGATCGATGCTCATGTTGTTGATCACTGGATTGTCTGGCCCAGACTCGATTATTTACAGACCGCCGCCATATAGCTTGGACATTGCTGAGTGCGGCATAAAACTAAACTCACTCACTCATTCACTCACTCTGTGCACAGGACTGAATTATTCCAAAACATTTATGATTCTCCCCAGATGACCTATGGAAGGGAACCTATGCAGAAAAGGCCCACCAGTCCCAGGTTAGCCGTCTCTCAACGAGAGTTGTGACGATTGACCAGTTTCAATACACCATCACTTCCGACTCTGATGACACCAACCGGAATGCTGCCGAGGAATTTAAGATGGAGCTTACCAAAGATATACCTTCTCACAGTTACATTAAGTTCAATTGAGAAGTTATCTCTCCAAGACACAGAGGAGAAAAGTGTGGCTTTCAAACTCGTGCGACAAGTCCTTGTCAACGTGATTTTATTTCAGTATTGCAGAAATGTAACAATATTATGTTGCATTTACATTTATTCCTGATAATGAATAGTTTCCGTGTGAAACAATATGCTACCACTCTAAACTGGCGAGCAGAAGAAAGTATAACGAGCATTATTATTTTATGTCTTAATTGAAAAATGAATGACACTTGTTAAGTCAAATGTGAATGACACTATGTCTATTTAACCATCACTCACTCCGACCGCGGGCGGTGGGGTAGCCTAGTGGTTAAAGCGTTTTCGATTCCCCACATGGGTACAATGTGTGAAGCCCATTTCTGGTGTCCCCTGCCGTGATATTGCTGGAATATTGCTAAACGCGGCGTAAAACCATACTCACTCACTCACTCCGGCCGCAGTTTGTTAAAGGGAAACTGTGTGTTGGGTAGTTATGATTGTATAAAAATATGTTGTTCAGAGAATACGGGGGTAAATATGAACTTACAATGATTGAAATGTAAATTTGTGAAGAAAAAAGGTTGCTGGTTTTTTTCAGAAAGGTTGTCTGGGATACCCATCGGCAGTTTTGTTTTATGCGAAGGCACTCTCTTCAATTCTTAAATGTTTCAAACCAAATTATTTTTTCCATGAAATATTCTTTGCTTGCTGAGTAAACGATATTACAGATTTTTCGGATATATAGTACACGCATCTATATTCCTTCGTTTAGGTGTATATGTATTGCAATTCTGGGACTATAGTCAATCAACCAGCACGTGTCAACAAGAAACTGAACAAAGCAAAAGGCATACCCCGGGGAACCCATCGTCTTGCTTCAGACGTCATGTTTACACCATGTTTGTGTTGACGGAGAATTGTTGCAAATGTGTACCAATATGTTCTTGTCTGATTGCCTGTGGTTAGACAAATATGATTCAAAATACAGAAGTGTACAACACCGTACAGTTTGTTGTTTACAATAGTGTACATTACAGTACACAGTTTATTGTCCAGTGTACAATATTGTACATTGTGTTATCCAGTGAACAATAGTGTAGGATACCATACATTGTGGTGTTGTCCAGTGTACAATATTGTACATTGTGTTATCCAGTGAACAATAGTGTACGATACCATACACTGTGGTGTTGTCCAGTGTACAATAGTGTACAATATTGTACATTGTGTTATCCAGTGAACAATAGTGTAGGATACCATACATTGTGGTGTTGTCCAGTGTACAATATTGTACATTGTGTTATCCAGTGAACAATAGTGTACGATACCATACACTGTGGTGTTGTCCAGTGTACAATAGTGTACAATATTGTACATTGTGTTATCCAGTGAAAAATAGTGTAGGATACCATACATTGTGGTGTTGTCCAGTGCACAATATTGTACACTGTGTTATCCAGTGAAAAATAGTGTAGGATACCATACATTGTGGTGTTGTCCAGTGCACAATATTGTACATTGTGTTATCCAGTGAAAAATAGTGTAGGGTACCATACATTGTGGTGTTGTCCAGTGTACAATATTGTACATTGTGGTGTAATCCAGTGAACAATAGTGTACAATACCGCACAAAGTTGTGTTGTTCATTCTTACAATAGTGTACAATACAATTTTTTTAATCTATGGTAGGTACTCAAAGTTTTGACAGTTCACACGGTTAAATTGCTAGCATGTTATCGTCAGCTAGCAGGAGGAGTACAAAAGGTCAGATAGTTCGGAATTTGTTGTCTCCCCTCATGACCGTATCCAAAATAATGTTCACTTCAATGTGGCCAAGGTCTAAATTATCACACTACAAATCTGTGCCATATCATGCTTATGAAAACAATCGTTTTTAACACTAAGTGCTAAAGAAGTATCAACTTATAATTACAAATATGAAGCCTATTGAAAGCAAAAATGCGATAGATGTAGCAATATGAAAGCAATTGTTTAAACCCTTGTTCAACACTGTATGTTTGATAATAAAGCAAGATGTACTCCATGTTTTATTTCATGTTATTATTGAGTAGTTTGGGCTGTTGGGTAGATTTGGTGGCTGACACGACTGTGCTATCTCTTCATGCAGCTTATGTATGTCCTATGAGATGACTTAACGTCAAGGATGGGTTAGCCTAGTGGTTTGCGCGTCCGCTCGTGACGCTGAACACCAGGGTTCGACACCCCACATGGGTACAAAGTGTGCAGCCCATTTCTGGTGACCCCCGCATTGATATGCCTGGAACATTAGCTAAGAGGAGTGTAAAACCATACTCACACACCCACTCACACACTAACTTAACGTCAGGCTCGGTGACTTTGTGTATGGCATGCCACTATATCCAAATGGCGTTTAACGTTTCTCATAACACCAACCACTACTTGTACTGGTAAATGACGTAACTGAAGGCTTGAAAAATAGTAGAGGATTGACCATGTATGTAGAGACACTCATGGTCCCGCATTATCAATTAGCATTAGTCAAGTGTTATGTACATACAAGCGAGGAAACTTACTCTTTGTTAACTTTTTGTTTCAATTTTGAAATTGACACGTAACAATTATTTGAAGTGCCCCTTCTGCATCAGCCACATTTGATTCTCCATTTTCTACAGATGTTGCCCTTTCATTTTCGTCTTCACATTGTTTTTATCTCAAAAATAGGTATCTTAAAAATACCTCAGTTTGTGTATAATGATAGTCATTTGCCATATATAAGTCCAGACATTATTACCCCCAGTCAATGGATCAATATGCACTACAACCCATGCTGCATGTTAGGCGCTAAAAGGTTAACAGTCGTGCGACCATCCACCGGGTACCCATACACTGCTGGGTGGATAGAAGTAATTTTGAAAGTCACTTGCCTAAGGCGTGGCCACATGCGTTACATGTGCTTTGTTGTGGGTCAGGAATAGAGTCCCACAAACTCTCAGGAGGTTACCCATCGAAGGAGTCTGCGCGACTAGCGTGGCTTAACTTCAATAGATTTGTGACCTGTGCTCATGAGGGAAACGCACCACAACAACATTAATATGTGCATAATAATTGTGTAAGCATGTAGATAACTGCATGCTCTTGATTTTAATCATTACATGTACATATGTACTTGATGAAAATGTAAAAGGTTTAAAAACATATATGTATAATCAGCCGTTCACGGCCTGAACTGAAATACAGAACGTTTCTGTTCCGACGACCGTAGCCCCCACCGCCTCCTGCGTCTCCTCAACAGATCGTATTCATGTGCTACTTTGATAACATTCCAGGGCATGTCATGCACATTTGTATACACGCATAAAGCTCGTCAGTCGTGCAGTGTATCAATTTCTATACACCGCGGATTTAACACTACAAAAGGTTTATCGGTGTTTCACACAACCAATGTCCTAATATCAGCCGTGTAAACATTCAGCTGAGTGGAACTTCAGCAAATGTGCTACTATATACCACAATATTTCAATACACAACTTAACCCGTGAAGGTCCGGGTTAGAATATTGTCTTCAGTAACCCCTGCTTGTCGTAAGAGGCGACTAACGGGATCGGGTGGTCAGGCTCGCTGGCTTGGTTGACACATGTCATCGGTTCCCAATGGCGCAGATCGATGTTCATGCTGTTGATCACTGGATTGTCTGGTCAAGACTTATTTACAGACCGCCGCCATATAGCTGCAATATTGCCGAGTGTGGCGTACAACTAAACTCACTCACTCACTCAATACGCAACTTCCTGCATGAGGAATTCCTTTAATCCCCATGTGTCACTGGACGTTTACGTGCAATGTGACGTGCTTGCAATTGTTCAGACGTTTATAACTTCTCTGAAACCCACGAACCTTTATGTACTGACAAAGGATCATAAACGGGATTAATTTCAATTGGTTTTCAAAGACTACTTACGGAGTTGAATTTAACCAGCAAACACAATTCCAAACAGAACATCAAGCATGGAACAATAGAGGGAACAATAGAGCCAAAAGGAGATTTTGTTTCTGTCAAAATGTCTGTAATCGGTGCCCAGACAATAAGAATATATAATAATGATCATAATTTAATAGTAATAATCTATTTATAAAGCGCCTAATATCCACCATCGAGATGCTCAGTGGCATCAATATACGTCAATATACACCCATAGTATCTTCTCATCAGCTTTCAGCACTTATGTTTCAGTAAAATACAATTTATTGATGTATTTTTATCTTTGAAATGCTTCAGTCCCGAATCAAGTTTCCTTTACAAAGACGCTTCTAGGATATTAGGATCTTTGTTCTGTACTCATAGCTACCCCTGTCCTTAACCTCCATGAAAACATATCATGTTACATATTTAAGCTTGTCTGTAGATTGTATTCAGTTTGAAGTATGGACCGATATACGCTTCTATTGAATATTTAAGTTCTGCTTCAATAGGGACTTCTCAAGCGAGGACGGCGGAATAGCCATGTGGATAATGTCTTCGCTCGTCACACGAAACTCGGGTTCTATTCCCCATACAATGTGTGAAGCCCATTTCTAGCATAGGCGGATCCAGTGTGTGGGTGGGGAGGGGAGGGAGGAGCGCAACCACCCCACCCCTTTTTGCCCTGAAAGTGTATTAAATGACCATTGAAACTCGGGTGAATATGCAGTGTGCACCCATCCTTTTCTCAATAGTGTGCGCCCCACCTTTCTCAAAAGCTGTATCCGTCCCTGTGTCCCTGTCTAGTGTCCCACGCCGTGATATTGCTGGTACATTAATTTGCTAAAAGCGGTAGTAAAACTAAACTCAGTCACTAACTCAAGCGCACGTTGTCTCGCCTAGTTAAATGTACGAGTGTGTATTCAATCTCACACTAGCAATCTCCCTGTCATTCGACATAGGTACTCCCAGTAAATAAGAACAACCATCTGGTCATACGCTAAGGGTCATGAGCTTGGTCTTTAGGTCGAACCATACTCATTCAATGTGCACCATTTAAAATAATGTTTAAAACACAACTTTAAACAAGTTACAAATGCCAACAAATAGAACGATATTCTTGCGGTGTGACCAAGCAATTTATTGCACTGAATTGATCTTTCTCTTTTATAGCTGTTTAATCATGGACAATAGCATGTCCTATTTGTCATTGTCTTTCTCTGAAATTAATATTAATATTAATATCACAAGTACTTGCAAAGACCCTCCTGAACGGGAAAATAAAATAACTACCAGGAAAGGCCATTTCTGTACTAATATAATAGCTCAAGTACTTGAAGACATTCTATAGCACAAGAAAATGGCATATGGCTTAAACTACTATTTACAACGCTAAAAAAGCCAACCAACGTGTATTTTAAACAACAATAAATATATTTACAACCATTATGAGTACCAAACAACAGGACATGCATGCACACATTTACCAAAACAAGGAACAAGCTTATGAACACTTACTTATCAAAGCATGTTGCAATTTAATGTACAGAGATTTATCGTCACCGAGTGGGACAAACGTACACTGTGCATAAATGGACTTGTCAAGAACAACAATCGGGGTTTCTAAAATGCTTTCTGATTAGACACGGGTCCATATCATAATTATCATGATACATACACCCTACTCCCCTTTAACCAACCCTCTACCACCCCTTTAACCCTTCTCAGACCCTTGAAGATCCGGGTCACAATTGGTCTTCAATAACCCATGCGTGTCGTAAGAGGCGACTAACTGGATTGGGTGGTCAGACTCGCTGACCTAGTTGACACTTTATTATTTTCAGATGGCCACTATATAGCTGGAATATTTCATCAATAGGACAGTCATTGCGAGTTCAACATTGTATCATATGATAACAGCAAGCAAGTAGTCAAAGAGGATAAATGCACCGTTCAAGCACAACATCGAGCTTGTAAACTGTATCCTGATTTCATATTGTCAATATTATCCTATAACATTGTTCAACATCCGTAGCATCTCCAACAATCAACAGCTTCAAGGTCGACTCGTCCTCGTAGATCAAAACTCTGTCAGCTAAGACTGGCTCCTTCTTTGCCATCGTGTTCTTCACCAGTGTTGGACCCATGGTCGTTATTCGGCTGGGGAGAGGCGCCTTTAGTGTTTTCTTGAATTTCCCATTTGAAGGTGCAGGCACCCCTGTGGTGCTCCGTTGGGTACGTGTGAGACGGGACCCGTCATCTGTGACCCGTGTTGAACACGCTGCATGTGTGAACACACGATTCACAAAGTGTCTACAGTGAGGTATATCCTGAAGAACTTTGGTCATCTGACTGGAGAGAAAACAGGACTGTGATGCGTCCATCTGCTCTGTTTCAGGTGGGATTCCATGTGCATTATTCTGCGAACTTCGCATGTCAGCAATTTTCTTCTTGCACTTGTCGACACCAACCTTGGCACCAGTTATCATTAGCTGGGAACTCTTTAGTGAAACTTTTACTTTTTCCTCTGAAAGTGACTTCTCAACGTCACGCAGTTCTGCATTCTGCATCCAAAATGTTCTTGTTTCTTCCTTCGTCAACAAAATAGTTTCTTCCGAGTAAGTGTAATCTTGCAGAAAACGTTTTATCCCTTTAAGGACTTCAGCTGCAATGTCTTTTGTACTGGAAACAGTCAGCACCTTCTGTGAATCATCTGCTTCGATGAGCATTTTGCTTGACAGATTCTGCAACAAACGTTTCATTATTGTTCTTGCTTCGGATGGTCTCAAATAACCACCCACTGGATATATTTCAAAGTCAATATCCTTCTTCTCGATACAGTTCTTGAGGATATTTTCAACCCTCTGGTCATCTATTCCAGTGGCGTCCATGTATTGCACTGCACCATCCGCTGTAGCCTTCACCTGGACACCATCTGACATCATCTTGTTTAAAATATGCGTCCTCGCTTCCGGGCACGATTGCAACAGATTTTGCATATATTTTTTTACTGTCAGGTCTTTCCAGTTCCTTTGACTGACCATTTGGAAAGGGACCGGCGTGACGGGAGGAGACATTGGGGATTGTGGTCCTTCACATGACTCTCTTCTCACTCTGCCTGTACTATCTTTATACACATTCTCGAATTGTTTCACTGCTTCGTCAAATACATCCTTTGTTGCAGTTATTGAAAAGGTACCTGTGGAAATGTCAATTTCTACTAACATTTTCTCGTGGCATGGTAACGTGCGGTTCAAGAGGTCCTGTTTCAAATCAAAGAGGCTCTTCCCTATGACACTGTTTCTGCGCACTCGGATGTCCCTTGTCTTGACCAGTGATGAGAATTCCCGTGCTATCTCCCTATGCTCTCCTGGGGCGACTAAAACAAATTCATTTGCCTGAGTATCAAGTTCAAAGTCGACGTGATCGCTTTTTGCCACGCTCATTTCAACATACTCTTTAGCTCTTGGTCGAGACTGTAGCAGCTTTTGCTTCTTTCCTTGAAATCGCAACTGCAAGAAACATAGTTCAGGGGAGGACAAATACTCATCAAGTTGGGTGTTGAAGTCTCGTATTGCATCCCTTGTTCCAATGACAGTAATTGCCTGTTTGTCTGTACTTTGTGAAATGTTGATTTTTCCCGATGCCAACCGCGCTCCAATCTGCTTTATGCTCTCCCAATGCTGCTTGACCTGTTTAAATGATCTGTCGTCAAGTTTGATTGCACCATTTTCATATTTGGACATCTGTTCTTTCAGATGGGATTCAGCTTGAGGCAAAGCATCATCAGTGGCAATGATTGATATACATTGGTTTGCTTCATCAGAGAAGAACATGGCCTTGCCGGGAAATCTTAACTGACAATACTCATTACAATCGGTCACTACTTCAGCATTTGTAAGAACTTTCAAAATATTACTGTCTTTAAGATCCCATGTGATTTGTTTAATACACTTAAGATATATGTCATTAAACATATCAAGATGCCCTTTTGTCCCGGCCAATAGAAGGAGCTTGTTTTCTTCTGGGGTAAATGTACAGGTGATACCTTGAAGTTTGCTTTTCAGAATGAGATGATTACGTGCTTGGATGTTGTCTCTGAGAAAGGGAACAACATGTCCCTCCAATTGGACGCTTCTTCTGTGTTGTAACTTTGTAAATGTATCTTCCATGCTTGAGTCGTCCACAGAGCTGGATGAGGATGAAGAATACGACACTCCAGTAAGCAGTTTATGAGTTGCTTCAGTCACCATCTTCTCATTAGTTTTGCTTGTGACCACAGCAATGCCAGTGCGTGTCACAAAACATGTTGCTTTCCCTGACACGAATATTGATGAATCACATAGTTTTTTATGTAGGTTATGTCTCCGGTTCTCTTGTACTGGACGTTGAATTAAACAAAGACAAGATGCAGTGTCCTGAAATATTTTTTGTATGGTTCTCACCCCAAATAATCTTCGAGAAGGAGATCTATAACCATTCCCTGTGCAGATTGCCTTGATTTCATCAGCGCTGATGGTTGTGATTCGTTCTGTATTATTCAGCTTTAACTTCCCATCTAGCTCCGACAAGACGCCTGTGTCAGCTTTAATGTGACGCCATTGCCATACCTGTAACTCCAGTTGGTTGGTCTCATCACCGAACTGTGCCCCGAGTGATTCAAAGATTATTCTTAAGGTGCACTTCTTTGTATCTACAACAGAACAAGCACGTGTGTGTAAAGCCCACTCTCATTAGACATCAGGGGCGGCGGGGTGGCTTGTGGTTAAAGCGTTTGCTTGTCATTAAAACGAGAACCTGGACTTTAAAATCTGCTAACAAAACGACCAACTGCACCGATGTCTACCAGGATATAATAGACCTTATCAAGGGGCGATGGGGTAGCCTAATGGTTAAAGCAGCCGCTCGTCATGCCGAAGACCCGGGCTCGATTCCCCACATGGGCACAATGTGTGAAGCTCATTTCTGGTATCTCCCGCCGTGATATTGCTGGAACATTGCTAAAAGTGGCGTTAAATTATACTCACTCACTCATTAGACATCATGAAATAAAGATGCAGCCAAGTCATGACCTAACACCTTCTTCACAAATGATGATTATGACTCAAATATACTCACTCTAGTATTTGTCTATCACGAAAGAGCCGCTATATGGCTACGATATTGTCCATACGACGCCACTATAAACTTACTGAGATGTGTATATAAATGTATGATGCAGTGCCTGAAGTCTCCATCTTCCTTCTGGTCAGATATGTTTTACATTTACACATTATATCTGTATTCTAATTGGATGAGCAATGGTCATGTGACCTTCTTATATTACAGTATTGCTCTGAGACCTGCAACGAAGAATGTTCAGCCTATCAACGCGATTGCAGTGAGTGAGTAAGTATGGTTTTACGTCGCTTTTAGCAAGATTCCAGCATTATAAAGACGGGTGACACCAGAAATGGGTTTCACACATTATACCCACGACGGAAATCGAACCCATGATGAGCAAACGCTTTAACCACTAGGCTACCCCACCTCCAACATCGCGACTGTAAAGTAGATTTGTCGTGTACCATCTCCAATGACATCTGATTCAATGATTGTTGACTTTACAATGTTGTTTTCTGTGTTATGTAAATAAACAGTTACTGACCGCAATTATGGAAAATATTCTATATATTAGACCAAATAAACCGGTATTGACTGAGGCATCGTTAACTGATAAGTGATGTATCTGATGTCTCAACACTCACCTTCCGGTTGGAAATGATACGTCTCCTCCAATCCGCCATTCCTTTGACTGTAGCGCCTTTGAAGTGCCATCGTATTCTTAAAAGAGACAATTTAGTTGATGAAATGATAGTGTATAACTCTACATGGAGGAGTGAGTGAGTGAGTGAGTTGGGTTTTACGCCGCTTGTAGCAATGTTCCAGCAATATCACGGCGGGGGGACACCAGAATGGACTTCACACATTGTACACAGCCATGTGGTGAATCTAAGGTCATAAATGGGTAGCCCTAAACACTAAAATGTCCTTTTCATCCGTAATAACTGTGAATAACACTGTCGGAGAAGGTCAAAAGAAAAGAAAAGAAAAACGCTAATTGTGGAAGTCATACTATTTTTAACTATTTTTAATTCACCATTCTCGAAACAAACATGGTATTAAAAGGACTTAAACCATGGCAAAAGAGACGGACATTCGTCTAGGGGAGATAACTCCATCGTCAATCAAGCGCGCGGCAAATCAACCCAGCATCTACACGTATATCTCAAGAGCAGTCATGACGAGTAATATCTAAACCTGGATCTGCAAGGGGCGGTGCATAAAGCCCTTCATTGTGACATGCAATGCAGGTGACCCGAGTCGCGATAAGGCCACGTTCTCGAGGAATACTGTCTGCTGTGAAAGGCGGTTTGATACAGGGTTTTTATACGGGACTCAACAGTGTCTGCGTGTCTGATTACGCAGCACTGTGTTATGAATTCAACTTGCAACAACAAACGATTTCATATTTTGATTTTTTTCTTCTTATTTTCGTTACAACAACGGTTTTACCTGTGTGCATGACAAGTATTGCGTGTGATTATATTGATTATTTTGATTTTCTCTCCTGGATGTAACACCGTGGAAAGGCGTGAGATGTAACGGTTCACAAGTAAAACGAGATTGTACATTTGAATTATTCACTTATAAAGACAGTGAATCAAGTAAATTAAAATCTAAAGTCGCATCGGCAATACCACAGCCATATAACCAGGTTTATTCATATACACAAAAGCGTTCGCTCGTCGACCACGCTGGATACCCGGGTTCGATTCCCCACATGGGCACCATGTGTGATGCCCATTTATCGTGTCCCCCGCCGTGATATTGCTGTAATATTGCAAAAATCGGCCTAAAACCATACTCACTCACTCTGCTAACATCTGTTTACAAATCTTATCTTGCTCAACAATTGTGCAAATTGATTAATGAATCACTGTGTAAAAGGAACATGTTTTTGAGTCAGTAATTACTGTGTCAAAATGAATACCCGTAAAGCCATACCCACTCACTCACTCACTCACTCACACGTGGCTACAGACACATGATTGCAAAGCCTGTTCACAATAAAGGCATGATGCATTATGGATGACATCGATCTTGTTGTCAACGGTATAAGGATCAATACCGAAGCGTCGCATCGCATCAGAGTGAGTGCGTGAGTTTAGTTTTACGCCGCACTCAGCAATATTCCAGCTATATGGCGGCGGTCATCACATCAGAATAAGGAGGTGTCTTCATTACAGTATCCTGCCTTTATCAACAAAAGTGTTAAGCTTTGAAATGATCTTATCATATGATGGTGTAGGGAGCATGAGATGAGGTTAAGATTATATGATGGTGTTGAGAACATGTGATGATGTTAAGATCATATGATGGTGTTGGGAGCATGTGATGGGGTTAAGATCATATGATGGTGTTGGGAGCATGTGATGAGGTTTAGATCATATGATGGTGTTGGGAGCGTGTGATGAGGTTAAGATCACATGATGGTGTTGGGAGCGTGTGATGAGGTTAAGATCATATGATGGTGTTGGGAGCATGTGATGGGGTTAAGATCATATGATGGTGTTGGGAGCATGTGATGAGGTTTAGATCATATGATGGTGTTGGGAGCGTGTGATGAGGTTAAGATCACATGATGGTGTTGGGAGCGTGTGATGAGGTTAAGATCATATGATGGTGTTGGGAGCATGTGATGAGGTTAAGATCATATGGTGGGTGGGGTTGGGAGCATGTGATGGGGTTAGGTTCATATGATGGTGTTGGAAGCATGTGATAAGGTTAAGATCATATGGTGGTGTTGGGAGCATGTGATGGGGTTAAGATCATATGGTGGTGTTGGGAGCAGGTGATGGGGTTAAGATCATATTGTGGTGTTGGGAGCATGTGGTGGGGTTAAGATCATGATGGTGTTGGGAGCATGTGGTGGGGTTAAGATCATATGATGGCGTTGGGAGCATGTGATGAGGTTAAGATCATATGATGGTGTTGGGAGCATGTGATGAGGTTAAGATCATATGATGGTGTTGGGAACATGTGGTGGGGTTAAGATCATATGATGGCGTTGGTAGCATGTGATGAGGTTAAGATCATATAATGGTGTTGGGAGCATGTGATGAGGTTAAGATCATATGATGGTGTTGGGAGCATGTGATGAGGTTAAGATCATATGATGGTGTTGGGAACATGTGATGAGGTTAAGATCATGTAATGGTGTTGGGAACATGTGATGAGGTTAAGATCATATGATGGTGTTGGGAGCATGTGGTGGGGTTAAGATCATGATGGTGTTGGGAGCATCTGGTGAGGTTAAGATCATATGATGGCGTTGGGAGCATGTGATGAGGTTAAGATCATGTGATGGTGTTGGGAGCATGTGGTGGGGTTAAGATCATATGATGGTGTTGGGAGCATGTGGTGGGGTAAACATCATATATATCAATGCCATCTTAGAGCCAAAGCGCCTGTGAGCGGTTTACTGATATTGGCGCTATACAAGTATTTGTATGTATGTATGTATGTATGTATGTATGTATGTATATGATGGCGTTGGGAGCATATGATTGGTATATATCATGTGAAGGGGCTTGTAGCATGTGATGGGGTAAACATCATGTTAAGGATGCGTAGAGGATGCGTAGGAACGTCTTAACTATGTCCTGTTCCCTTTAGTGGATCGGAGGAAGGTGGCAGCAGAATCATGTATACATGACGCTGGTGATAGACTGGGTGTATACATGCATTTTCAATAGTGTTTTCCAACACAACCAAGCGAAATCAACAGCTGTGTTTACACCACGACACAACTATCCACCTCTGAATAGGTGAACTATTCATGGAGTATCATGCTTTCGATATGTGAAATCTGACAGTCATAAAAATATATCATATGTTTCAACAATCTTCCTATGTACTATGCCTAATGAAATATAACGTAACAATAAACACACATCACAAGTAAACCGTATCAAACTTACCGTCCTTGTTCAATGGCCGCCGCTCTTGTGATAAGGGTAGATGTGAGTTGTCGCTATTAATAAACTCAACCTATCACAGGTGTTCAGGCTGGGTCTGTGTGAAGCTTGGGCCATGACGTCTCAGCTATCTGTTGTGCTGAACTTTGTAATGAATGAAAAGTGAAAGTACGGCATGGTTCACCTTTAACAGGAATCGATTGTTTGAATTACTGAATGAAAAGTGAAAGGAAGGCATAGTTTGCCTCAAACAAGAATAGAAAATGTTTAAATTACTGGATCACGATGTGATTGTAACTATTCATGGTGCACTTCTCCTATACACGAATACACTTAAGTTTCTCATTGTACAACCTGGTTAACTGAACAAATAGTTCAATGCTATATATCTGTCACATTCATTAGTTGAATGCATATTTATAGACTCACATGATCAGAATCATGACCCTCGACTTCCTCAAAAATGACAAGGATTTTCAAGGAAGGTACTTACATCATAGGCAAAGGAGTAAACAGCCTTATCAAGAGTATATATTGGAGTCTTCATATTAACGCCCTATAACAGTTGGCACTAACAGATAATCAGATTGTATTAAACATATGCCACACAGCAAGTGACACAAACAGGTAATCAGACTGTATATAATTTAAGCCAAACAACAATTGACACAAACAGATAATCAGATTGTGTTTAATCTAAGCCAGACAACAATTGACACAAACAGCTAATCAGACTGTATATCATTTTAGCCAAACAACAATTGACACAAACATAATCAGACTGTATTTAATTTAAGCCAAACAACAATTGACACAAACAGATAATCAGATTGTATCTTATTTACGTCTCATATTTTCCATTTGTGTCTTGTGGATTTTATAATATACTCATGCCAAACATGGTTGTCACCCCCTTCAATTATATTTATTGGAGAGGGTGGGGGTTTGGGTGGGTGGGGGTGACAACCATTATTGGCATGAGTATATCTAAATACTGTCACCGGTAAGGATCCGGGTTAGAATTAGCCTTCGGTAAACAATATTTTAGTTAGAGGCGGCAGTGCATGTCGTAAGAGGAGACTAACGGGATCAGGTGGTCATCGTATCCCAGCTGTTTAAGTTAATGTTCATGATGTCATACACTGGATTGCCTTGTCCCGGCTCATGTATTTACAGACCGCCGTCGTATAAATCGATTAATGCTAAGTGTGGCGTGAAAAAGGTAAAACAAAACAAAACAAAAAAAACCAAACTGTATCTTTACCACAAGTCATTATCACTTAAATCGCCATTGCAGCCTACGTCACTTTGACCCTGACACTGTTTGCAATGCCATATCTAAATGTACGAGCTTACCATGCACACAACACATGCTGCCAAAACTGTGATCACATGGATGGTTATGAGTTTATTCTTCAACCTCAGACTGATTTATTTGATAAAAAACACTTTATCAATCCACATCATGGGGTCATTATGTACGTATAAGTAACACTATGGGGGACAGGTGAGTGAGTGAGTTGGGTTTTACGCCGCACTCAGCATTATTCCAGCTATATGGCGGCGGTCTGTAAATAATCGAGTCTGGACCTGACAATCCAGTGATCATCAGCATGAGCATCGATCTACGCAACTGGGAACCGATGACATGTGTCAACGAAGCCATTGAGCCTGCCCACCCGATCCCGTTAGTATGGGGGATAGGTGGTTGTATGGTATACATGTATGTTGGGGTGAGTGTAAGTGAGTTTAGTTTTACGCCGCACTCAGCAATATCCCTGATATATGGCGGCGGCCTGTACATAATCGTGTCTTGACCAAACAGTCTAGTGATCCACAGCATGAGCATTGATCTACGCAACTGGGAACCGATGACATGTGTCAACCAAGTCAGCGAGCCTGACCACCCGATCCCGTTAGTCGCCTCTTACAAGCATAGGTTACTAAAGACCAGTTCTAACCCGGACCTTCACGGGATACATATGTTGGGTAGGTGACATAAAGGCCGTATGAAGATACACACCACTCTGCAGTACATTATAACACAGCAGTCACCCACCAACTTTTCCTTTCGTTTTGTATTGATAGCGCTTACGTAATACGTTCCCAATGGCGACTGTTGCTTCGTAAGTAAACATATATAGCAATGCAATCGCAACGGCTTTTACCCCAGCAATACGCAGTCACGCCATAACGAATCGGAACAGAGCTATCGAAATATTGATCTAGCATGTCTGTTCAGATGTAACACATTGTGTGCGGTCTTACAGAAAATGTAGAGAATTCACATTCAACAGGGTTGGAGAATTCCATTCAATGGCGTTTTCAGCAATAGTATCATATACTGAGGAAAACAAATAAGGGAACAACGCTTCATCTCAGTGTTCCTTTATTTGGGCTATTCTCAGATTTTCACCCACAGTACAATACAAATACATGTATTGTGAAGAAACCTGGAAAAGGATAAATGAACAGTTTGCTTTCAAAGGTTACCTTATTTGTTTCCCTCAGTATATGAATCTCAACAGCATATTAGTAGTGTGGGGCCCGTTCCTCAAAGCGGTCGTGGCGAAGCGAAACTTACGGAGGTCGCAGCTATGAGTGTTCATCGGAAAGGGTGTTTTGGGTTAGACTAAACCGAAGTTTTAGCACCTGTGTGCTGCAGATATATAACGGCGGTCTGTAAATAATAGGACCTGGACTAGACAATCCAGTGACTGACATCACGTGCATCCGATCGACCCACCCATTTGGAATACGATGACATGTACCAAAGTCAGGATACTGACCACACGACCGTACGTGTTAGTCACCTCTTGCGACAATCATGGGTTGTTGAATACCATTTCTTCCCATTGTCTTCATGTGTCATATGTTAAAATGAGAACCTGGACTTTATAATATGCAGACAAAACGACTAGCTGCACATGTGTCTACTAATTGCATAAGTACATATCGAGCATAAGAGTCCTCCTTATCAAGGGGCGGTGCAGTAGTCTAATGGTTGTAGCGTCCGCTCGTCATGTTGAAGACCCGGGTTCGATTCCCCAAATGGGTACAATGTGTGAAGCCCATTTCTGGTGCCCCCCGCCGTGATGTTGCTGGATTAGTGCTAAAAGCGGCGTAATACTAAACTCTTTTTACGGCCCATTTCTGGTGTCCCCAATCGTGATACTGCTGGAACATTGCTAAAAGCGGCGTAAAAACATATTCACGCAATCACTCCTCATCACGATATACTGTTCTCGTGTCACAACTATGTGCCCGGATAGTTATACTGATAAACATACCGGCAAGGCAGCAACCAGCAGCCATATTCATATCGCTGGCTGGGACCTCGTCCCGTGGATCAAAGTATCTTTCTCAAGAGGGTAACTGATCATAAAGCAAGTTCTGTGTCAGCAGCTATGCATATCTACCTGCAGGAAAATGACCTTGATCAAAGTTGTATGTGACCCCGTGAGTGTTGATCAATGGAGTCTGCGTAACAATAGGCAATAAAATTATTGGAGTTATTTTTAGGCCGGTATGGAGGTAGTTATTCTTGGAGAATCCATGGAGAATGGAGACTGTACTGATTCGACTGCATCATGTGAATCACTATCAGTGAGTGAGTGAGTTTAGTATTACGCCGCACTCAGCAATATTCCAACTATATGGTGTCGGTCTGTAAATAATCGAGTCTGAACCAGACAATCCAGTGATCGACAGCATGAGCATCGATCTACTCAATTGGGATACGATATTTATTTATTTATTTTTTATATTTATCTATTTTATATTTATTTATGTATTTGTTTATTCATTTATCTATTTATTTATTATATTTATTTGGAATGGGATCTCTCTTACTCGTAGTCATTATCGGACTATATTTTTTAAATACATTATTCGAACTCAATTATTCTAACCTGTTCAAGACATGTTTCTACTTTAGATGCACAAAAAAAAGAATCTTACATAGAATATGTACTATCTTTGTAAAATATTGTTTTATCATATCATCATTTAAATTTGCATTCACAATCATAAACCAACTCTGTCTGTATTTATTGTTGTATTTTAACATCATATTTACAGCCAGCTTTAACAGATATCATTTATTCACAGGAAACTTAAAGAATAAGGATTATTTCATCACTATATCTACTCTTTGGCAAAAGGTGTTGCTGTATCGAAGCATGATTTGTTAACATGCTCTTTTCTTGGATTGTTTTAATGGAGATGTCATTATAGTAATATGTTTATTGATAAATAAATCTGTCCTCCCTGTATTAGCCTAGATGTGATACAATTTGTAAAGTAGTTTTATATATCACGATAAAAATTACCAGATTTAACTTTGTATTAATAATAATAATAGCATGCTTGTAATGCGCTATTTTCCATGTACAACATGCTCAAAGCGCAAGGATAATTACCTATCTGTTTAAACGGTTGGATAAGCAGAGCAACTATCCATACACATTTTCCCTAAACTCATGGCTGTGGTAGGTTTGCATTTTGTGTTATCATGGAACTCTAGATGTCTACAAAGAGTTTATTAGAATGGTTTAATTTGAATACGATGAATCCATATGAATGATCTGAGAAATAGCTATTGCCATGCTTGTTCTGTTATCTTTTTTTCGTATTTTCGATTATTTTTTCTTTACATCAGTTATATTAAAATAACCTCGATCATTTTCTTTCAAAAACTCGAAATTCATATTTTTTGTCTCTTCATTCCATTTATAATTCCACTATGTAATACCAGAGACCAAATGACAAACTCTATTAAATACAGTCTCTAGTAATAGAGTTGTTTTTTGGGGGAACCGGTAACAGTATATTTACCACGAATGATCAAGACATCATACCATTTTATACGTTATGATATTTAAACTGCCGTGTAGTAACACTTTGCTATATACCACATCACCAAATTGTAAACTGGATTTATTTGCAAGCAAGCGGGCTTGGATGTTAAGAAATTGGAGTTACCTCCCCTAGTGCGTCGTCTGCTCGTCTGCTTTATTCGGTAATGGTAGAAGAATGAGTGCCAAATTATTTATCGGGCATAACAATAGCTGACATGCCACCAACTATACAACATATTCGTGAAATATTATATACATATTATGTAATGTGATATCAACAAAGAAGTAAGCACTGCTTGAATGTCTAATCTTTCGGTTGAAGATAATATTGAGGTCATATATGTCATGTTAGATTCACGACAATTTTGTGGTGTATTTTATAGTGTATTTGTTTATGCATGTAAACATACAAACGTGGCTTGATTTGCCTTATAACTGACAATGTCGATGTTTCGTCAAATTAATGCGGATCTTTTAATTCGCCGTCTTTCGTCCCTCTCCGGTATTCTTCGTTGTCACGAGTGCATATATGACCTAAATAAACTAACAAGCGATTGGAAAGCGACAGTCAGAAATACCATCATTGAGATTGCACATGCAATCTATATATGGACAAAACGAACGGTTTTATTATTGTATATTTGTTTACGGGTTTATTAGTTTTTATTAGAAGCGCAGCATGCATATAGAAAAGATATACGATGGAAACATCTTTATACTACGGGAAATAACTGCTCTTGAGAATAACTGTACGTCTGGGGAAAACCAAGCAGCCATTTATATACCGTATTTTAGGATAGTTGATTGGTCGAATTTGTTCATGTGACGAGTGGCAACTTTCACTTTCGTTTCAGCGAAATCGATGTTTCAGAAGAAGAGGTCCAACTCTGAGTCAAGTCTGGACGCCTTCTTGGCTTGGTGTCTTCGAACATAATCAGGTGAGTGTCATTAAGCAGATGTTTAGTCGTACTGAAATGTGCATTGTGATGAGGTTTTACTATGGTAAGCGTCAAATCGTGCAATTTCAATCAAACATTCCTTCTAACCAGCAGAATTGGTAATTCATCTCTCAGACCATATACTTTCCAAACCGAAAATAGAAATACTCTTTTATAATTACATATTCTTGTAGTAATATCACGTTAAAAAGCATATGGACGTTTTGCCTACTTTATGCAATCTGACAAAAATGTACTAAAATATATACTGTATTCTATTTAGCAAAAAGTGTCATTACAAAAGTTACATATGTGGTTAATCGAGGAAGTGTTATCCAGACAGTGATGCAAAAGAATAGTGTTTGTTTTAGTATTTCTGAACATTTACAACATTGACTCAAATTACAAACTGATAAAGAATTTTTTTTAGAGAAGATACCTTTGTATAAAGTTCATACTGATATTATTTTTTAGTTTGAGTTTAATGGTATTGTTTAATTTCACTTTCGGTTTATCAAAGAGAAAGTAGACAATATGGATGCAATCTAACTGGTTATTCAAGGTTAAGTCTAATGCTGGCAGTGTGCCAAGGGAGGCAACTCATCTAGGATAGATAAAACACATAATTGTTACTCAGCTTTAATCTAAAGCTAAACAAATGTATGTTTACAAGCAAGAAAAATCACAAAAAGATGGGAACTTTTATTTGTGAATTGTGGTATCAGGTAAATGCTGATAATATATGGGGTAAAACATTTTTACGTAATAAACCAAACAGCCAGTTTTATCTTTTCTCACCTAAAGGCTAAGTACAAGACAAAAGTACAGATATTGTCATTTCTCACTAGAAGTACAGGAACATAGAAATTCGATGTTTCAGGAGAAGAGGGCCAACTTGGAAACAAGCTGTGGACGTCTTCTTTATCTGGTGTCATCGAATATATTCAGGTAGGTGTCAATACGCAGATGTTTAGTCGTACAAGAATGGGTGTTGTGTTGAGTTTATATTCTGATTGTATTATCACATCATGAACTTTCAATCAAACATTCCCTCTAGCTAGCAAAATTGGTCATTCTGTATTCATTTCTCAGGTCATACTTTCCAATCTGAAAATAGAAATACTCTTTCATAATTACAGTGTCTTGAAGTTACGTCATATTAAATAGCATATGGACGGTTTGCATACTTTATTGAATCTGACATAATGGTACTAAAACATATTGTATTTAACAAAAAGTGTTAGTACCCCAGTTACATATGTGGTTCATTGGAGAACTGTCATACAGGCAGTGATGTGACAGAAAAGCTTTGGCTTGATTTTGCACACAATCATGATTATAATTTATATGTTGTTTAAAGTATATTTTAAAATGACATGTTTATACAAGCTAATGCAGACAATTTGTTAATTTTAAATTTTGACATTGCATTTGAACTCCACTTTCAGTTTATCAAAGAGAAAGTAGACAATATGGCTGGTACCTAACTGGCTCAAATCTGATGCTGGCAATGTGCCAATAGAGGTGTCACTGCTGGGATTGGCCCAAAGTATCTGTTGTTGCACAGCTATTTTCTGGAGCTAAAGAGAGGTAAATTCATAAACAATATCTATGAAATGATGTGAACTATTGGCTGTGTATTTTGTGTATTTTTATGTATATAAGGTTCAAGTCTACATCACAAAGATGGCTGAAACCATAAGGCCTGGCATGGTGGCAGCTCCGAATTTACTCATGTCTACCTGCACTTTGTCTTGAATACCCATCTAGCATGCATATCATGTATGCCTGAACGACCATCCAGCATTTACGCTTGTTTTTAAATTTTTTATCAACCTGGATAGTGAGCAATTTTTCTGCCCTGGTAAATGTCCAACTTTGTCAGACCTTGCCAACACTAACTGAGGGAGGGGGAGGGAGGTGTTATGTCCGTCAGGCCAAATAAAAAAAATGTTATTGATCCGAATACGCCTCTTTAACATTTAGGGTAGGTAGGTAGGATTTTGTTTTATTTTTTTTAACATTTGTTTTTAGGAGTAAAGTACAAACTAATAACACATTTATAAATGTGTAATTGTTTATTCAATCAAGTTTGCAGCCATCATGTTAGCTTTCTCTATTAGAATTACCAATGTCTGTCAGTGCCAGGAAAAAGCAATGGAATCCAAAAGCGTATCTTATTCATACCTCCTAAAAAACATAGGGTCGGCACCAGAATTCAAGGGTCGGTCAAGTAATCAGAACCACAACGTTTCTTTTTTTAGTCCTCAATAGGCTTTTCCTCTATTTTGCGCCATTAATGTTTGGGACATCAGTGACGTAATGATAATGACATCAAGGCAAGGGTCGTCTCTGTCATTGTTGGCATGTTCCGTGTCAATATCAATTACGAGTCGAAGCAGGAAATACATAACAGGAGGTGATGATGATTTTAATGGAGGATCACGTAACCTACAATGTGAAAGGACCCCCCCACCAAAAAAAAAGAAAAGAAAAAAAAGTAAGTGAACTCCCATGCATATCATGTATAATTATCCCCCGCCACGCGTTTAGCGCGAAGCGGGCCGGACATAGTATTAGGCTCATACGTATGTATGAATTGGAATATCTTAAGAACTGTGGACTAGATTCTTTTCACATTTGGTACCTAGGTTCATCACGGTATAAGAAACGTTCAAATCAGGTTTGGTGATCTTGGCCTTCATTTCAAGGTCACAAGGGGCCTTTAACGTTTTACGCTTGTCTGCGAGATATCTCAGGAACCGTTCACTGGTATGTCTTCATATTCAACGCCAAGCTTTATCTAAGGAAGACACAGGGCCAAGTCAATTTTGGTGACCTCCACTCAATTTTCAAGGTCATGACACATTTTGAAGATTTCAGCATGTGAAGCTTCATGTTAAGATTGTCAGCAAGATATCTCAAGAACGGTTCACTGGATTTTCTACATAGACTTTCAAGACTTCCCTTGAATGTTTTTCAATAAGCAATTTCTTTATTACTAATTTTGCATATTTTATACACTAAGATATTCATGTCAAGGTCAAAGTGAGTCTTGTAAATATTTGTGCGTTTGAACAACTACAGAGCAACATATCAAGAGAGGTTGACTGGTCATGTTTTTGTTGACATTTAACTTCATCTTAAACTATGACCTTCACTTTCAATACTTTTTAAGTTTTATTTCATAATTTGCGGCGGGGGATTATGTCACATTAGTGACAATGTTTGTTATGTAAGCACAAAATTGCTGACCCCCCCAAATCTCCTTATGGGGGTACTGTACTGCATATACAGCTTGGTCTCTCTCCCAATGAGAGCATCCTAAGGATATCAAGTTGCCAGTATCACCATTGATTGTGGGGCCACAGGGAATATAGTTTGCTTATCCACAGCCACCATCACGCTCCTGGGTGTCCAGGTGTAAGACTCCACACAGTTTGCTTCTCCGGCAGATGAAATATTCCCACTGAAAGTGAAACTTGTTTCCAGTGGTGACAGAAAATTCAAGTTTGATGGTACTGTCGTTGAATACCTAGATGTGGATAACTTGACTGGAATTCCCTTCATGGAACTTTTTTATTGACATCACAATTCGTCCTTTGTATCGAGTCATACTTGAGTATGGAACTATGTATAGGTCTACGGAAGTCACAGCTTCTGAACATGCCATTGGAAGACGCTCAAGTTGTGTTGCCTTCCCAGTACAACGTTACAACCTACTGACAGCTTTCACTCATGCTCAGACAGTCCTTGCTGGCATACAGACTATAACTTAACCTCAACCAGATGACCAACTGTGGATTGTCACTGACAGTGCTATGAAGCACCATGGCACTGAGCTACACTGCATGTTGCACATGGTGACAAACCTTGACTTGCAGGTTTCTTCAGCGTGAAACTCCACAGAGGGCAGATTACCTGGTTACCATGTGAGATGTAGCCTCCTACCTGCCCTTACAAACACACTCAGAGATTATAATTCTGATGACAGTCCAGGTCCAATCACTGACTCTTCAACTCTTAGTGAGATACTCACTCATGACGTTGACACCCTGCCTGTCTTTCCATGTTTGTTGAAAATGATGTTTGCTTGTTGCACAAGGGGAAGGATGTGTGTAACATCTGTGTAACATTGTGCCATTTTGCCAGTGATGTGTACGAATCTGTTCTACTGGTATGGGAGATGGCAACCCATATCGTTACACACCTGCCACCAAACTGTCCATTTCCTGTATGCAGTTTCGTGCATAATGTTCTCCATGATGTTTGTAAACATGATCTCTTCTGTCAGTATAGAAAAGCAAAAGAACATGACTTCACTAAACCTAACAGGTCTTCATCAGTGTTGTGGCCATACACTGTGTGTTCTTGACACTATTGTTATCATTTCCTTGCGGTCGAGTACCTGCAGTGTGTAGACTGTTCCTCTGTGTCTGGGCTGAAATGGTATTGCTGTAGCTGTTGCTGTGGATGTGAACATAAGTGTCAAACCTTATGAACCTGTCCTGCGCTGTTGATGTAACCTGTTGTCGCAGGGATCTGGGTGGGTTACCCTGCATCTGATAACAGTTTTATAGGTTTTAGATGGTGTTTAGCGATATGTGGAAAAACTAACTACGTGCAAAACATCACCGATCATTTGATAGTTGCATTGAGCTTTTTGTCAGTCTTGGCATGTTTTCAGTTTTGTGATGACAGGAAAATGAAAACACATCATTTTCATAGCCCACAATGCATATTGTGTTTTTGGCCGCAACACTGCAATGTGGTTGCATTTCCCCCACTCTGCAGTAGCCAAAATATTTTCAAACAGTAATTACATCACTCCCGATGCATGCAGACAAGAGAATATTATATTTGGTATTCATTTTGTATGAATATAAACAAAACTCCAATTTCCAATTTTATACATATATATATATATTATTGTATGTCATCATAAAGTACCATGATTCAGTTTTATGGCCTCATTTCTAGCTTCAACTGTTGCTGCTGTGGAAACTCATTACAACTTAATTTTTAATTGTACTGGAACTTTAAAGAAGACTGAAATAAGCAAGTACACAATTGCTATGAATATGTCCTTATAAGTCTTGACTGCCTTTTGTTCTGAGACTCATTATTTGAAACAGGTGGACTTGAATAAAAAATATGAAGTCCAAGAATTGTGTTATGTTTCTTGCTTGTAGTCCACCAAACACTATCTTCAGGAGTTATCTCCCTTACCTCATAATTTTTCCTGTGGCTCACATGTGTTTACTTGCTCGCTGAGAAGATTTCCAATTTCTTCTGAGGTTTGACAGTTTATTTCTCTTACACTAAGGGTAAATCTAAAAAGGATTTATCTCTGGATTTTCATCATGCACCAATATTTGCTGTGCTTTGGGTAAATTGATGTCCCTGTAGGATCTGCCCCAAGACTTCTGTGAGTCCATGCATGTTCTTTTGTGTCAAGGCACAGACAAATTGTAGCACAAATAAGGTTGCGCAACAGAGAGAAAATGACCAGTCTTCTTGCTATGGATTTTTTGCAACACCAAAATGTTGACTTACTGCCTTGGCCTGCAAATTCACCGGATCTCTCCCCGATAGAGCATGTTTGGGACGAGATGGATCGAAGTCTACGCCATCTTCCTCATCCGCCATATAACGTCCTTGACCTTGCAACAGAACTTGAGAGAATTTGGCGTGACATCCCACAAGCCTTCCTTGCACGTTTGATAGGCCCTATGTGTCGTCGATGCACTGCTGTTCTCAATGCCGATGGTGGACATACCCGTTACTGAGCTTGTGACATGGTCGTTTGACCCCTGTCCCGCTTGTGGACTCGTGACGTCATTGTGATTGACTTTTCAATTGAAATTACCCGAGTTGTTATGGTCTCATGATCCCTCCATTAAAGTTTATATATACCTTTGACATTGTTATCGTACTTATCAACTGGGATAATATTTTGACAATGCACAGTTTCTTTATGTGGCTAGTATATGTTACAGAGGAGGCCTTTAGTGCTAAACTTCTTCAAGAGAAGGTAAAGGACCACATTGGATTGCCCCCTCTAAAGAGATCCCACACTGAGATGAAGTCGCAGTTCAGGGTGCCGTTGGCACAGCACTGCTTCATACGAGTACTCGGGGCAGGAGCCATTGGACCTTAACTTAGAATTTAAGGAGCATGTGCCATGAAGAAAACAGTCAAAGTACAAAGACTGCTTCTGCTGCATGTACTGAGAGGACCTAGCAGTTCCCTCCACCAGAGGCTTGCACATGGACAGCGTGACTTGTACAGAGGGGCTGATCCAGAGGATTTACTGTGTGCTGCACTGTTTTTATTCCCCAACCCTGTGCCACCCGTTCCAGATGGAAATAGCTCAAATTCACTGATCAGAATCTACAATGTGAGGATACATATACTACTGGAATAAAGTAGCTGTGCATTATTTGAAGTTATGCCATTTTTTAATGCAAAAAGATAATAACATGATTTGTGGTGTTTTCTGGTGATAAGATAATATCTGTATGATTTGACATTACACATCGTGACACACCCTTCAGATGTGGTGTTAAGAGTCAGTTCACAATTTGAGTATGGTGTGTGTCCACCATTGGCGTTGATGCAGGTTTGACAACAACGGCGCATAGAGTATGCGAAGCGATTGAAGAAAGATTGGGAAATGTTGTTCAATGTCTGAACCATCACTAGTCCCAATTCAGCTAACTTGAGTGGCTGATTCTGAACTTGTCGTAAACGTTCCATTTTATGCTAAGCGTGCTTGATAGGGGACAGGTCCAGAGGAAAAGCTGGCCAGGGGAGTACCGGAATGTTCTTCTGTCTCAGGAAATCTGTCACAACACAAGAGACATGTAGACAGGCATAACTGGATGTATTGCAGGCTAGTGTTCGGAATTGGTTGAAATCTCACAATTGATGATTGCTTCATTACCAACGAACAATCATCGAAAAAATTGGTTAGTGTCCAGGGCTCCAGATAACTTTTGGGTGTGTGAGTGTACTTACACATTATGTGGAGGTGTACTGAGAATTTTGAAGGAGTACTGACATGTTTTTGTGTGAGCATTAGTTGGTGATGTGGTTTGTCTGGACAATTCATCGATCACTATTTCCAACCATGTATTTGTATTTGAAGACGCTTGAGAAATAACTGAGTGACCGTGTGATGCGCGAAATGTCGGGTCCAACTGGATATAAATAGGAACAGTGTAGTTTTTAGCCAATCGAAAAATAGTGACGCATATCGTTGCATGGCAAAACAAGGGATTCCTTGTAACTCTCGGGGTTTCCTCATGTGTCAAATCATGTTTCGCAAAAGAAACTTGACAAGTATTTATCCGAAACAGATTTCCATTTGCACGATATGCACGGAAATTAAATGTTAGACGTACAAAGGTATTTATGTGCATACCCGATACGCTTGAAATCTTATATTATGTCGTACTTAATTGATTTTGAGGCGTACATTACGCCTGTACGCCCCTTACCTGTAGCCCTGGCGTCATTTTTCAGATTTTCCTATTCAGGTTGTTATTGTAGATATGAATAACATGATGCAACTTGCTATTTTATAGGGGTTCAAATTCTTTTTAGAAAGCCACTTGCCACAAGACAAGTAACTTGTCCTGACTAATTTTCCCCTTGCCCTGATTTTATGATGTAATTATGAAAGAAGAAATCAACTTGGTATTTGATGTTAATGTTTACTGGACTATTTATTGAAAAGTGATAAATAGCAAAGAAAGATAACTCTACTTTATTATCATTGCAAAATTTAATAGCTACATTTTGAGCAGATATGAAATTAAATCTAAGTTTATTTGCAGTTTGAAACCATAAGTGGAAATTATCTAGTAGCCCACGGATAAGTAAGATACCATTATTTGATTGCCCGAAATGAATACTGACTTGTCCCGGGCGTCGGGCGATGGGATTTTTGAACCCCTGTTTTAAAGTGATGAATTATATATGTATATATATATATATCAGTTTATTGCATGAAGGCCAGAGGCCCATATACAGAATAAATATGTATGATATGTACAACATATACAACATGCGACACACACGTTACATTGAATCTCTTCTCAATATAAGCGTGTGATAAATAAATAGAGCTACCTTATATTGTAATAGGGATGCTTTAATGAAAGTATTGAATACAGTTTTGTAGCATTAATATTTGATTGTAGCCATTATGGAAAATACAGTTGCCTTAAATCATTATATGCAGGACAAAGAAATAGAAAGTGTAATTCATTCTCTACAGTATTACAAAATGGACAGAACCTTTGTGATTTTATAATAGATGAATATCTTCCTTGATTGATATATAAATCATTTAGGCCAAGTCTCAGACGCATGAAAACATTACGAAGCTTTTTACTACGTAAGTTGTATAGATACGACTCAGGTTCAAGTAAAGATTTAAACTCACGATAACATTCATATCTTGAACTTTCATATAAAGATGAATGCCAGTCTTGTTTAAAGATATCAGTAGCCCTGGTACGAAAGAGTTTCATAAATGCATTAACGTCGCCCAGGGTATATGATGAACATAAACTTTCTGGAGTCTTTAAGAAATATTCGGTCATGACTTTTCAGTTGGTGAAGTGAGATTTTCTAAGAATTAAACAAGTTTTCAGGCCCTGACAACTTTGAAGATATGTTCCATCATCAAGTGTTTCAAAGACTAATACAGCAGTTCAAAAATCGTTTGTGTTCGATTATGAGAAAATGTGATCGATTGCTTGGTCGTTTGGTCACTTCGACCAATATTCAATTATTTCAATTAATCGGAACACCACTATTGCAGGCTGGTTGCACTCAGGTACACTGCACTGTTACTTTACTAAGTAATGGACTGATCCAAATTTATGGATGATGACTTCATTCAGCATATATCCAACAACTTATGATAATTTAACAAGGATGTTTAGTAGTATTAAAATGATCTTATTCAGCATACTAAGCCATATAATTATTTTAAGCTAGGCGAGAGAGTAGCACCAACATTGATGTGGTTGAATATGGCTCCCTCTGGGATCTTAATCTTTGGATATGTCTTTGTGTCCCTACTTTGTCTTGGCATTTGAACACTGAATGTCATGTCTTTAGGAAGATCAGGTAAATGAACAAGGTTACTACTGTCTACACATTCATCTTTACATCCTGTACAGGCATTAAGGTCACCACCTATCAGTAAATGACCTAGGTTAGAGTATTTTGTTAATGGGGTCGTATTTGCATTTACTCCAAAATGATCCCTCTGGAGGAATATAAATAGTGCTCATGTAGTTCTTCTAGTATTGAAAATCTGCCTATCAATTCTTATCCATAAGCAAAAATACTACTAGTTACTATTCTAACAAAATCATAGGGCATAGGTGTAGAGGAAATCGAGCCCCATAGTCATGATCAAAGTGAACATTAGGATAGCAAACTGAGAGAAGTCATAATCCTGTTTTGATCAAAGTGAACATTAGGATAGCCAACTGAGAGCAGTCATAATCCTGTTTTGATCAAAGTGAACATTAGTATAGCAAACTGAGAGCAGTCATAATCCTGTTTTGATCAAAGTGAACATTAGGAAAGCAAACTGAGAGAAGTCATAATCCTATTTTGATCAAAGTGAACATTAGGAAAGCAAACTGAGAGCAGTCATAATCCTGTTTTGATCAAAGTGAACATCAGGATAGCAAACTGAGAGCAGTCATAATCCTTTTTTGATCAAAGTGAACATTAGGAAAGCATTTTTTATGGATAGACACCTTCTTTAGTGCAGTGAATGCGGCATTTCATTGTAGATCCTAACACCGTTATCAAGCCGGTGATTGAGTAAGTCAATCAACATTAGTATTCTGATCAAAGTATTTCTGTACAAAAAGTAACAAAATCATAACTAATGTTAAAATATACCACTAGCCTCTAATGTAAAAACCATCCCGTTAGTCTATGGGATAGGTTTATCATGTTAGTGGGTAAGACTAAGTTGTAATCACAGTCATGCCTGATTTATTTGTCTGGTAATTGGCATGTCTGACAAATGGGATGTCTAACTTATGGGAGTAAACCGAATCTAAGTTTGACTTTGACTGAAATTGGTGGTTGTGCTCTTTTCCGGAGCAGAACTCTAAAACCATTCACTATTTCTTCACCAAACTTGGCACATAGATAGATCTGGTGGTGTACTTGTGCCTTTTGGTAGTTTTGGAATTCTGAATTAAATATTTTGGGCTTTCCCATGGCAACAAGTTTGACTTAGACTGAAATTGGTGGTAGTGCTCTTTTCCGGAGCAGTACTCTAAAACCGTTCAATGTTTCTTCACCAAACTTGGCACATACATAGATCTGGTGGTGTACTGGTGCCTTTTGGTAGTTTTGGATTTCTGAATAAAATAATTTTGGCATTTCCATGGCAACAAGTTTGATTTAGACTGAAATTGGTGATAGTGCGCCTTTCTGGAGCAGAACTTTAAAAACCTTTCAATACTCTCCTTCCACTTTTCTATATACACACCAAAATATTTGACATAATCATAACTCGTAGAAATAATCATGAAGAGTATTTTGCCATTGCGGGGGATATTGATGACTTTGTCTTCTTGTTGTCAAATTAGGATCAGGCACATCAACTATATACAAGGACTAAGCAACTGATTTGTGCCTAGATGCTCCAGTCCACTAAGGAGGCTGATGTTACGAAAGATCCCTTAGGCCCCCTTTAGACAGGATGGCGACCCCTCTGCCTTCCCTCTGCGTTCTAACAATTTTCAGAACACCACTCAACGCTCAAAGGAGGCACAACGAACGCAGAGAGAAGGCAGAGCCATCGTGATGAAGGCAGAGCAAAGGCAGAGCCATCGCCAAGGTCGCAGAGTGAAGGCACAACGGTTGGCTAAAGGAAGCCACATGAAAACTTCGTAAACTGCGCCATGGCCTCTGCCTTCATTGTGCAACCGTCGAACATTCATTGGCTTTAGTTGAGCATTCACTCTGCCTTCATTCAGCGACTAGCGCATACCTTTGAACAACCATGGCGTTTGCTCTGCCTTTACTCTGCCTCCCCGCTGCCTTTCCAGATTACATATAAATAGTTTTTTAACTGGAGGGTTGCGGCAAGTTTCAAACCAGGCTCTAAACTTGCTCGCCAATTGGTGTTTTGTTTGGCAATTCTTGGGCCAACCTGTTCGTCAAAAAGGGCTGGCTCCATTCTCAAATAACTGTAGAATGAGTAATGACCCTTTATCTTGTAGACACAGTTCTTGCATTAGTTGGTTGTAGTCCCCTAATTGCAACCGCCTGTGTTGCATTAACCATGGGCGGACACACAGGGTTCTCAATTTTTCTTCTTCTACGTCTATTTATCCTTCTATTTAAGATGGCAATGGCTATTTGGTTGAAAAATAATGCTTGTTGACCTTGCGAAAAGGCTATTTGCAAACGCAGTTCATTGTTCATGCTTACTGAAGTCGTTATAAGATGATTTCACTTAGCCTTCTCATATGGAACTTATGATTACTCTAGGTATTTAAGTACCTGGCTATGACATGTTATAATTAGTTTCGACTGTTCAGCTACCTGAATACTCTAGGTATATAAGTACCTGGCTATGACATGTTTTCAGGTAGTTGAACAGTCGCCACAGAAGGCAGAGGGAAGGCAGAGCGAATGCCAATGAATGCACAAGGAAGGCACCACGGTCAGCGAGGAGGCAGAAGCATTGCTGAACGGATGCCATTATTTGCATATGATGGTACAGAGAAGGCAGAGGGGAGGCAGGGGGAAGGCAGAGAGGACACCTAGGACTCTCAAAGAACGCCACTGACGTGTAAAAAATTGGCAGCTTAGGTCGTACAAGGAAGGCACAAAGGACGCCGGAGCAGTTAAACTGAAACATAGGTTTGGCGACTGTTGTGCGTCCTGGCAATTTTTAGAAACGCAGAGAGAAGGGAGAGTGGTCGCTGTCCTGTGTAAAGGGGGCCTTAACAGTCACCATGGAGATTTGAGGGGATACTGTCCAGATGTCCTTGCATATTTAGACAGCATCATGAAGGTAGTTTGTGATCCACAAGCTCTCCTGGCCAACCTTGTTTGGCAGTTTATGCTTCATTGATGGGATAATTATTTTCACTGGATTATCCGGTCCAGACTCAGTTGTTTACAAACAAGATCCTACAGCTGTAATTCTGGCAATGCATGTCTACCAAATGAGATCTATTGGTAGTTTTATCAGGTTTATTGTGCCACCCTTCGAACCTATGGATAAAGCATCTCACTCTCATCTGGCATGAAAAACTTCAATTGCATCTGTCATTCTGCCCATCTATTCCATCTGTCAAGAGCTACATGCCCTTGATGAGCACTCAGTCACCTTTTCTAAGGATGAATCTAGAGTCAAACACAGAGCTGTCCAGACTTTCTTGCTAAGAACCAGAAGACAGCATGTTCAGAATGTTGGGACATTTGTACACCATTCATATACCGTTGCTCCCACATAGGATAGATATCTACCAGATAGAGTTCCGTGCTTAGTCAGAATTCTGAAATGGTATTTCCAAAATATTGAACCCTTCTGGAGAGGATTCAGATGAATATGAATGTTGTGCCAGGAACATTGTGGCTAAGAGATAACGAAGTGCATGGTTGCTGTTGGGATGAAGAAAAACCATCAAACTTATCCACTCCATTGTGGAAGATGGGTCTCCAGAATAATGGATCCCTCTGATTGCTTGACAAGCTGTTTCCTCACCTCTTGCCTCATTGAAGACCCTATCATAAGAACAGGTCATGTCTGCCTGCCATGTTATTCAAGCTAAGAGACATATCACAATATTTGGCGGGGTTGGTTTAGTGATGGGGACACATTTTGGGGTGTACTCATGAATTGATGTTTTTACCTGAACACACCTTGCAGTAAAACTCAATCTTGAGGTTGGTTGTTGGAGGCTTCTTGCTGCAAAACTTGAGTCTAACAATGTAGACGCAAGAATAACGAATCTTCTCAAACTTGCACCCGCAGGATTTGTTTGTTGATGGAAAACAATGATTACACTTCAGGCGTTGAAGTACGTTGACCAATGGACAAAACACGTTACACGTTGATCGTTAGCTATTGGAATCGTTGATAGAAAGGATAAGTTTAGATGAGTGGATGAGATTTGGAAAACTAGAATAAACAAGCAATTTGTAATATAATTTGACTATAAAATGTATTGCATTGACAAAATATCATCTAAAATCATGTTTAACAATATAGAAAACGTTTGAACATTATGTAAACATATTTAGCAATATTGCATGTAACAATAGCATTATGAGGTTGTGAACTTCCAAGAAGACTATTAAACATTATATTTGCACAAAATAGAATAGTAACAGTGAGAAAATAACACACTGAAGCGTGGGGTCCCAGTACCACATTTGCTTTTTTATGGTCACATGACAGGAAAGTGGTACCATGGGATATGGAACTAAAGAAATCTGCAAGAGATTCTGTGGAAAGCTGGGCTTAACTCTAGATGGCTGAATTACTAACTAGGGAGGTAAAAACTGATACTGGTATGAAGTTAGCAGCCTAGCTATACTGGACCGTTGCGGCACTAAAGAAGCCCTCTAGGGGAGTCACTCCGCAACGAGTGGGAGGGTCGCCGAGGTGAGCGTGGAAGCTTGGGGCGCGAGTGGAGCCATATGCATATGAAAATTATGATAAAACAATGAGCAATGTTTATCCATAAAGGGATATAATTCTGTATTCTCATCTGGTAGACAAGAACTTATTGGATGTAATGTCATGGTGAGGTCATCATGACGTCATCATATATACATTGTACCATTAATCGGAAGTGACATCATAAGACAACAAATTTTATGATATCCAGCAGCAGCATTAAAATTAAACAAGTGTTAGAGGTAGTATTCTAAGAATTATTATCATTATTGATAATGTTCAGTTATACCTGTCATACATGCATGAGACCATTTAAGTATTTAGAGTGTCCACTGTACATATCTTCTGAAGGACTTGACAGATGGTGACCAGCTTCAAAATATCATGTGATGCACGAGTCTGGCATTCAGTTAAGGGTTTAGAACACATACCTGTTTATCAAACTGGCTGTCATCATTCTTAATATATATTTCATATGACATAACTCTAAACACTCTGCACCTTTGTTGCATGCATGTCAGTAATGCTTCACTCCTCCCACAGGTGGTACTGGGATGTTCCTGCTTGACCAGTAATAAAAGGTATATATCTCCCGTAAGTGGTTGCCTTGGTGCTGTATCTGGTCTTGAGCTACTGAGACCAAAGGAAAATTAGCCTCTATGTGCTACTAATCTTGATAATATAATGTATTTTTCTATTCATTTTAGGCATATCTCAAAACCTCCAAAATGGCACATTCTGGTCATCTCAATAAGGATCATCCTAACCCCGGGTCCAGTAATGAAAACTGGGTAATTGTTGGAGGGAATGCAGGATCTTCTGATCAAATGACAGAAATACACAAGCAGCATTCAAAATTAGCCCATGAAAACCAACAGCAGTCTGTGAGCACTGACAGCCAAGACTTAAGTGGAGACGGTCAGAAAGGAAGTTTGCAAGAGATTCCAGGAAGTGGTTCTCATCGTGCTGAAGTTCACTCAGCTTGTAAGAAGAATGATGACAATGCACAAGCTGCTTCTGATATGGACAGTGTCAGTAAAATACCATTGCCAGGTATGTTTCAGTATTGTAATGTCTTTTGAATGATTCTTTTATAAAATAACCTTATCTTTTTATCCCACCGGCATGTAATGCGGTGGGATATAGTCGTCGCCTCGTCCGTCTGTCCGTCCGTCCGTAATCATTTTGTTTCCGGAGCATAACTCAAAGACCGTTCAATATTTTTCAACCAAAATTGGTAGATATGTCAAACATAACCTAAGGTGGTGCCTTTTGCTATTTACAGATTATTGTCATTTTTATTTTTCTCGGTTTCCATGGAAACGTTTTGGACTTAGTCCCAAAAGTGAGGGGTGGGCTTCGTTTCCGGAGCATAACTCAAGAACCATTCAGTATTTTTTAACAAAACTTGATAGATATATCAAACAGATCCTAAAGTGGTGCCTTTTGCTATTCACAGATTTTTGGCATTTTTATTTTTCTCGGTTTCCATGGAAACGATTTGGACTTAGTCCCAAAAGTGAGGGGTGGGCTTCGTTTCCGGAGCATAACTCAAGAACCGTTCAATATTTTTCAACAAAACTTGGTAGATGTATGAAACAGAACCTTAAGTGGTGCCTTTTGCTATTTGCAGATTTTTGGCATTTTTATTTTTACCGGTTTCCATGGAAACATTTTGAACTTAGTCTAAAGAAGTAAGGATTGCTTTCGTTTCCGGAGCATAACTCAAGAACCGTTCAATATTTTTCAACAAGACTTGGTAGATGTATGAAACAGAACCTTAAGTGGTGCCTTTTGCTATTTGCAGATTTTTGGCATTTTTATTTTTCCCGGTTTCCATGGAAACGATTCGGACTTAATCCCAAAAGTGAGGGGTGGGCTTTGTTTCCGGAGCACAACTCAAAAACCTCTCTATATCTTTCAGCAAAACTTGGCAGATCTTGAAGTGGTGCCTTTTGCTATTTGCAGATATTTGTGATTCATTATTTTCTCGGTTTCCATGGAAATGATTCGAACTTAGCCCCAAAAAGGAAGGGATGGGTTTCGTTTCCGGAACACAACTGGAAAACTTCTTAATATCTTTCAGTAAAACTTGGCAGATATGTGAGGCAGATCCCAAAGTGGTGCCTTTTGCTATTTGCAGATTTTTGTCATTTATTTTTTTCATGATTTCCATGGAAACGATTTGCACTTAGTCTAAAATCAAGCTGGACTTTAAGTAACTGTCAGATGATTTGTTCTTTCAAAGATGTGGGGGCCGGGGGGATATGTCATCTTCTGATGACTCTTGTTGTACAATCTTGTGATAATGAAATGATCAGCTGATCTCCATTTAAACACTGTTCTCTGATTAAGCATTTCAAGGTTTGTCTTGTATTTTTCCATTGCTTTGATTTGTTGGCTAACCCTGACAGCATTTATGTAAGCAACTGTTATTATCCCCCGCAACGCGTTTTGTGGGGGATATTAAAATGGACTCCGTCCGTCCGTCCGTGCACATTTGTCTTTTCCGGAGCAGAACTCTAAAACCGTTCAATATTTCTTCACCAAACTTGGCACATACATGGATCTGGTGGTGTACTGGTGCCTTTTGGTAGTTTTGCAATTCTGAATAAAACATTTTTGGCATTTCCATGCCAACAAGTTTGACTTAGCCTGAAATTGTGGTAATGCTCTTTTCCGGAGCTGAACTCTAAAACAGTTCACTATTTCTTCACCAAACTTGGCACGTAGATAGATCTGGTGGTGTACTGGTGCCTTTTGGTAGTTTTGGAATTCTGAATAAAATATTGTTGGCGTTTCCATGGCAACAAGTTTGACTTAGCCTGAAATTGTGGTAATGCTCTTTTCCGGAGCTGAACTCTAAAACTGTTCACTATTTCTTCACCAAACTTGGCACATAGATAGATCTGGTGGTGTACTGGTACCTTTTGGTAGTTTTGGAATTCTGAATAAAATATTTTTGGCATTTCCATGGCAACAAGTTTGACTTAGACTGAAATTGGTGATAGTGTTCCTTTCTGGAGCAGAACTTTAAAAACCTTTCAATACTCTCCTTCCACTTTTCTATATACACACCTAAATATTTGACATAATCATAACTCGTAGACATAATCATGAAGCGTATTTTGCCATTTGCGGGGGATATTGATGACTTTGTCTTCTTGTTGTAACTTGTTTGCCTTTGGTTTGATAGTTAAACCAATTATTGGTTTTAATTGCAATGTGGTGCATTTATTGTAATTGGAAAGTTAGAAAATACATTGATAATGGTAGAATAATGAACTATTTGTATTGCCTGATTTTATTAAATTGGGAATCAAAGGTAATATTCTGTATTTGTGAGTAAAAAGAAAATAACAGAAACAGTTAGTAATGTTTAGATTTTAGCAATATTTCAGCAATATCATGGTGGGGACACAAGAAATGCTCTTCACACATCAAACCTGGTCTTCAGCAGAATGAGAAAACGCTTTAACCACTTGTCTTAGTAATCCCATTGTTCCTGAACAGAAACAGAAATTTAGCATGACTACATTAGAAGTTAGTTACATGTGTTTCTGATATTTCAAAACGTATATGTAAATATATTTTTTGCAGGTAAATTGATTTCCTTGTTGAAGATGCCTTTGAACTGATTACTAGTATCTTGCACTCACATGTCGAAAAATATTATGTTTTCTGTTTAGCGGATTTTTTTTAGTAACAGATGCCGAGGAATTTTACCTTTTGAAAGCTCCAAAAGAAATTTTCTGGCATCAAGTACTCTTAATGAAACTCCTTAAAACCTTCAAATTTCAATTATTTTTACAAATCTATGTCTATTATATTACCATAAATCCTGTATTTTGGCAGTAATCACACAAAATACTGTAGACACACAACTAGTTGTTAGGATAATAGTAACACTTCTTCCAGCCTGAATCAGATGGGAATAGTACTTTTAGATGTTGACTCGATTGTAATGTGTTTCACTACCACAAAGTCACAATGTTTCTGAGGTTAAATCAGTGGTGCATTCTCCATGTTGTTGAAGTGTCGAGTTGAATTATACAAGATATTTTTTATGGATTAAACTTCTTTTTTAATTTCTCTCACAACGTTTCGAGACCATTCCAGGTCCCTTCATCAGGTGAACTGGCAGTTAGGACTATGACGTCGTCACTGTGACGTCATTACTGAGTTATGACTTCACAATGCAAGTGACATCACAGTACACTAGGGAGAGTACTGTATAAGTGAGTTAGTTACATAATGATGAAATTCATGCTAAATAATAGAGTTGAAAGTTGAATTGTCAATACACAACAACTGCTAATTACACAAAGGTTACTTGATAGCAGGCTTTCCAAAAAGAATAGTAGACTCGTTTTTTCTTGTATCTAAAGTTCATCTAAAGTTCATCAAAAGTTAATCAAGAGGTCCCACGCGACTTGGCAGGTATACACCTTGATCACGCGATTAATTGCTGGTTTATGTCTCCTTATCTCGACAGCTTCCTGTAGTTTTCTCCGGACGCCAGTCATTGTTATTTCTCGAAATCACCCTAATATCATTCCACATGATTACATGACTTGGGTTATTTGCCTTGTGCCCGATATAGCTGACTTATCATTTTGTTTGCATACTGATGACTTGTGTTCAGCAACCCGGTGTTAATGGGCCTGAGAGTCTCGCCAATATATTGATCGCCACAGCTGCATGGTATTTGGTATACACATCCTCTAGGGTTGGGGCTTCCATTGCAAGATCCTCTACCATTTGCCCGGAGGAGTGTCTTAATTGCTGTACCGCTAGAGAAAGTTATATCAAAGCCCGCTTTGCTTTGATTAGTCGGGCTATTTGCTGGCTGACTGGTCCCACGTAGGGTATTGTGATCCTGATCGGGGATGGTTCAGGCTTGAGGCGCGGTTCTGATACTTCAAGCGTTTTGGTGATAGTCCTGGAGACAAGACGGGCTGGGTAGCCATTGAGGACGGTAAAGGTTCTCTTGAGGTAATCAATTTCACTGTTTAAATTATCTGGGTGACTTATACAGTTTTGACGAAATAAAAAAACAATTTTTGCACAAAAGGTTGATTTCTTTTGTGAAACAGATCCCAACTTGAATGCTATTTTGTCACTGACAATCTGAGCTACTTAAGACTAATTGTAAGTTTTGATGTTTTAGCCTTCAATCACTTTACACAAGTGGATTGCGATTGTGGGTGAAGCCTAAGATCGCAATCTTAATGATTTACAATAAGTATACCGCTAAGATTTTTTTGTGCAAGTGGGCCCTAACTTTTATGTGTGTTGTCAGTTCCTAATTGATTATGTTATCAAAGCAAGCAAAGTTTCAACTCGCTGATATGATATGATTAATAAATGTCAAGGTAAAAAAAAATCAACAACGGCAAGATGTGTTTCATTTATAAATCGAGGAAAATGTATTAGCACTTTCAAAGATGGTGTACATTCTTAGAAATAAATTGACACAAGCATTGCTAGAAATTTAGGAGGTGAAGTGGGATGACTATGAAAGCAATATCACAAGAAATGTAATATAACACAGTATTTTTTTATTAAATTTATGTAGATTATGTTGCATCAGGATAAATGCACTTGATATTTCAATGTGATTAAGCGACATCCCTTGTCTCTAGGTACCTTTACAACATAGTTCTACATGCGCTTAGTTAAATGACCTGCGAAGATCTGGGTTAGACTTGAGCTTCAATAACCCATGCTTGTCGTAAGAGGCGACTAACGGGATCGAGTGGTCAGACACACTGACTTGGTTGACACATGTCAAATGCGTAGATCGATGCTCATTATGTTGATCCCTGGATTGACTGTCCAGACTCAATTATTTACAGACCAACGCCATATAGCTGGAATATTGCTGACTGTGGCATAAAACTAAACTCACTCACTCATTCTTAGTTTAATGGCTTTGATGACTTTATTCCTGGTTTGTAAGAGGGGGGATCTGTTTTAAAACCTGATGAAATGTTTAAATATTGATGGAAAATTTATATGCCTTGCTGTTTTTAAAATGTGAAAGTCACATCAATGATATCTTAGTAATGATACATAGAGCATTAAAATAGAACTTAAGAGTTAATCATGGTATTTACTGTACAACTTAAGCTTTTGAGAATGAAGGGGATTTTGATAAAAAAACTATCGTAAATTTGCCTTAAACTTGTGTCGATTATTATAATTTTAAGGTTCTTCTGGGCTTGATGAAAGAATTCTACCTGTGACACAACCTGACCGAAGGTGGACCATATTTAACCAAAATTGGAGGTAGTAACAAGGACAGCGACTTCTTGATACTCTCTGAAGGAAAATATTTAAACACATTTAACACATTGTTTGTTCTTGGCCTTTTGTAGATGTGATTCAGGAGGAAAATATGAGTGCTGTTGTGATCAGTCAGATTTATTCAACCTTTTCTTGTACGTGATCTTATGTGTTGACGTTACCATGGAAAATGTTATTGTCTGCATTTGACAAAGAACTGAGTTCAACGTCAGATGTCTTTTAACAATCTAATTTTGTAAACTATATGTAGCATTTCAGGATATAGCAAATCATGAAAGTTTCTCAACTTAAGGTGTAAGGTGTAAAGTATTCATATTGGTCAGCTGAAATAACACATGTGACAACTATTTTCATGATGTCCACGGTTCTTAAAAAAGATTATTTATTTAGATAACAATTAGCAATCTATCAACTTATAGCAGTTTTGTGAATATGAATGGAACTTCATTATTGCCAAAATTATATGTACACATATTTGTTGTGCACCAAAGTCAATTATTGTAGAAATATAATTGCCTTAGTGTTTTTTGTATGTTTTTAAAATTATTTCAATTGCAAGATGGGGGTTATTTTATGGCCTCAAATTTATCAAATGTGTATTTTTCATATTACAAGTCAATTAACATGACATTATGACATGATTAAATATAAGGGTACAAAATACAGAAATGGGATCCAAATCATTCTGAGTTATCTTATCATCCACGCATCAGAAGTGAACAAATGCTTGAACTGCTGGGATACTGTAACTATCGGGAGTATTTTCAAGTAATGACATCCCTTAGGCATCCAGCGCTGTTTTTGTTGGCCTGTTTAAGTTGAAGAAATTAATTAACATGAACTCTTTGGTATATTTCAAAGTATATGTCCATTGTCATTAGAGATAGTAGCCCAGTCTCACTTCGTCTCACGACAGCTAATGAGTCCGAAGTGGCAATGTTAGACAGCAGGGTTGAAGCCATAGATCAGTGCCAGTGATCTACTCTTATTATAAACTGTTACCTTTGGTCTCCAAACATGAATACTCAGTACGGAGTATGGGCATCTGTAAAACCGACAAACCCTAATGAGATTCGATATAGATGGTCACACATTTTGATTGAAATGATCGAACTCATAACAGTCTCACAAGAGGTCAGTTTGAAATAATTTTCAATGTCCTCTAATAACTAATAGTATATATTAAGGAGTCCACCCACAAATCAGCATTGTTTTAATGTTCCTGAAAAGAAAAAGTGTTGGGGGAATTGGTCTACTTTGGGTTAAAAAACTGCTTGTATCATCGGAATGAAAATATATGTAAATTCATGGGCTCAAATTAACCACTGTTCTACAAGGTGGACTGGACTCTGAAGAAAACATGCATATACTTCAAGCCACAAAACACTAATTAAGACTGGTCAGCCTTGTGTTTGTGGTCTGGTGGACACAGGTCAGTGGCTGTTCATTAAGTCAAGATTTGCACATCACAGTTTTCTTTTAACTCACTATTCACTGGACCTGTTTGTCAAATTCAGGTGAAAACCTGTTCCCTGTTTATGACATGTGTCGCTCATGCATATTCAACAGGGTTGCACACATCATTTGTTGTTAATCAAGAAAGGAAGGACGTGTTTGAACAAAAAGCAGATTAGTAGCGTGAAACAGACATTGTCCTACAAAAACTATGTACAATGATCTTAGACTTAAGGTTGGTCTGTATGTAACAGCTCATGCCGAAAAAACACGACTCGCTGTGGGGTGTGAATCCATTTATTGTCAAGCAGATTAGCAGAAGAAAAATACCCTGTAAACATTTCATAATAAATATGAATAACAGTATGTTTCATATCACAGTGGTATCACAGTTTCATTAGCATGTAATTTATGAGGAAAGAAAGGGAGACAATTGAAAAAACACATGATCACATTGAAGAATAAATAAATACATGAATAACAAACAGTTTTCCCCTTCAATTATTTCACTTAGATAACGATACTGGGTTTGTAGTAGGAATTCAGTATAATAGGTACATATTTAATATTTCATATTCAAAATTAGCTCACTCGTCTATAAGGCCAAATAAAAAAAAAATGTTGTGGTTCCGATTACACCTCTTTGAAATTGAGGGTAGGTAGGTAGGATGGTTTTTTTTAACATTTATTTTTAGAAGTAAAGTAGAAACTAATATTGTAAATCATGAAATTAATGCATCATGAATTTAATGCGAGTGCGAGGGTCCAGTCTAAAATGCTCAAATGAAATTGAGGTGACACATGGTACCATATAAAAAACCTTGGTAATTGTGCAATGTCACAAACTGTCAAATCATGCTGAAGTATATTACTGTGACCAAGCGCCAGCCTGTTGGCTTGCCAGTCCCCACGACAGCCGAGACACCTGAGAAAGCCTCGCGAATAGAGTCGGCCAACAAGGAAATCATTAAGATGTCTGACTACAACCCTGATGCAATTACGTCTTGCAGAGGTATGAAGAGAAAAAGGACCAACAACCACTATTCACCCGAGACAAGAGCCAAGATGCCAAGTACGCAGTAGACCATGGAAACACACATGCGGCGAAGCACTTTAGTCAAGTGTTAGATGTTAGTTTAGGGGAAAGTGCCGTACGTGTTATGAAGAAAGCGTACATTGCAGCAAAGAGTAGTGTTAAACCCGATGAAGACGTCGCCAAACTCGACCATAAGTCATGTGGCTGTCCATTACTGTTAGGAGAGTTAGACCGACTTGTATATGAACATGTGAAGGAGATTAGAGCAGCAGGTGGAATCATCAATCAAAACATTATTTTGGCTATTGCTAGGGGTATAGTGTTGCATGAGAACCGGACTTTGCTAGATGAAAATGGAGGTCCCATTAAGCTTGACCGGTCGTGGTTGAATTTTCTTTCCTAAATCGCTACAAGTTTGTGAAAAGGAAGGCCACAAAAGCATCCAGGAAGCTCCCAGTTGATTTTGATGACAAGAAGGAAGAGTTTATCAAAGCGGTAGGAGAGACAGTCGAGTCAAAGTCGATTCCAGCCGACCTTGTGATTAACTTCGACCAGACCGGAGTTAAAATTGTGCCTGTGTCAAGCTGGACATTAACCCAACAGGGTGCAAAACAAGTGGACGTGATCGGCATTGAAGACAAACGTGAAATCACCATGGTTCTCTGCAGTTCCGCTTCAGGAACCTTACTCCCCCCGCAAGTCATCTACCAAGGTACAACAAACAAGTGCCAGGCCAATCACAACTTTCCAGACGATTGGCACGTGACTCACTCGGCCAATAACTGGAGTACTGAGGATACCATACTTACCTATGTGGATAATGTGTTGATTCCATACACGAAGAAAGTTAAAAAACAACTTGGACTTGGTGTGAGACAAAAATCATTTGTGATTTTTTATGTATTTGCGGCCCATAGATGTGCATCTTTCCTTGATCACTTGAAGAAAAAACATTTCGAAGTGCGATTTGTGCCTGCAGGATGTACGGGAGAGCTCCAACCTATGGACTTGTCAGTCAATGGTGATTTCAAGTTGGCCATGAAGGACCAATTTATCATCTGGTACACCGATAAAGTGTCGGAGAATTTGACGGAGTCAAAGAAGGACACGTGTTGATTTACGCATTAGCGTAATGAAGCCTCTTCATACCAGGTTGATGGAAGCCGCGATTTCAAAGGTGAGCAAAGATCGCGAAATGATCCAGTGTGGTTGGAGAATGTCCGGCCTGACTGATGTGCATGAGTGACTTTGAACAATGACTAGTGATCGTAACCAGTGATAATTGACTTGAGATACCTGTAATGAGGAAGTGACCTGTATTGGTGTGTAGTATATGTGTAGTGTCAACACCTCCGCTATTGTTACAAAATTTGCCGATGAATGAAGTTCAATCGATATCAAGTAGTGTCACGCACATTAGTGCTCATTTGCAAATTAATTTTATGAGAGATGTCTGAATTGTTGTTATATTCTGTATTGTTATGATGATTGCTAACCTGAAGACAATAAAGATGACAAGAGATTTACCTTTTCTGTCTTTTATTAAGTTCTCAAAAGTAGACATGGTTTGACTGAAATGCGTCATTATAATAATGCGAGTAGAGTACAGACGCATTTTTCGCATTAATAAAATGCTCGCATTAATTTCATGAATTACAGTAACACATTCATTAACGTGTAATGGTTTATTCAATCAAGTTTGTGGCCATCATGTTGACTTTGTCTATCAGAATGAGCGATGTCTCTTGGTGCCGGGGAAAAACAATGGCATCTGAAAGCTTCTTTTATTCATACCTTTTAGGCCAGACCAATTCTATCTCTTGTTTTATGGATTTTTGTCCTCAGAAAACATAAATAAAGGCAGGAGGAAAATATTTTTATAAAAAAATCATCAGTCAAAGTAACATTCCTTTTAAATACTAAAGTATTTTACTTTTGGCAATTTATGAAGTGAATATGGGGCAAACAAAATAAATCTAAAAAACATTTTCTTGTAAGTTTACATTTTTGGTCAATAAAAAACATTAATATTTTATTTTTTTAAAGGGGGAAATTAATTTTTATTTCTTTTCTTATTCTTGAAAGAATACGACAGTCGGATCCATAAAACAAGAAATAAAATTTGTTTGGCCTTAATAAATAGGGTTGGAACAGAATTCAAGGGTCGGTCAGGTAATCGGAACCACAACGTTTGTTTTCTAGGCCTAAGACAAAGTGACTCCTTTATCTCTGTCCGATGGCAGCGTGATGAAAAACCTTAGTAAAATGTAATGGTCAATTGTACATATCCAACAGCACATCCATAAGTAGCACATGCTTACACATCACATTCTTAGCAGTCATTATCACAGTGAGCACTTTCTACACTCTAGAAAACTTGCAAAGAATTCATGTGTGAATAAAATAACAATGGAATACAACGTTAGATGTGAATACTTTACAGCCTCAACCAGTTTTGCTAAACATAAAATTTACATTTTTAAGATGCTAATATTACAGAATGTTTAAATAGACGTTTTTAGCCTAGAACAGTAGCTTAACTACCTTACCAATACTTTATAGGCTGACAACTTTATAAACCATTTGTACAACCAAATATAAACTAACCTGGTGTCAACTCTGACTTGGCCTCACATGTTCAGACACCACAAGGTATCATCTTATTGAAACAGATGATCCAATCAGCCAATCAAAATCCCCAATAATATCACAACGATTTCCACTAACATGAAATGCACGCGATATGCATATTCATCAACCTGGCCTACACAGACAACAGGTAAAGAGAATACCTTTAATAATACTGTTACCCACAAAACTATAACACAAACAAGAAATGTTTTTGTACAAGAGTCATTCTAAAAATTTGTGTATATTTATGTTATATGTTTGTACCCGACAAACTTAAGTCAAAATCAAAAAAAAATTATGGTATCTAATTTATCTCAGTTTATTCTACACTTTACAGTAACAAAATATTTTTATATTTAGTTTGAACCCCCAAAACCACCCAATTTTACTCAATTTTCATGTTGTCACAAGTCCAGTGGCCGATTTGCGATTCAATTATTTTGGGTCTTTTTTATCTTTTCCAAAGGAAATTTTTAACATATCATAATTAATGATGTAACAGCTACATGCTTGCCATGGTTTGGCCTTTTTTTTATTTGGAAAACATTTTGTAAAAAAAAGGTCAAACTTTGTCACAAAGTTTGATGTCCCTACCGTAACATCATCCAAACTGTACTATCTTCTAATTCTACTTCATGTTTGCAACCAATGGCAGTGAGGAAACATGACAGTCAAACAATGACACAAAAAAATCATTTCTCTGAATTTCATTGCAAAAAAAGGTGTGTACAAAATGATATCTGAGATTTTTGCATGTCCTAACCGTTATGGTGGCTACCGCTGAAACCAGTTAATTTTGTGAAGCTAAACAATGCCAAGTACCGTAGACAGTAGGGGATATCATTTGAAACCATGTGCTCTGTCAACTTTGGGGACCAGTTATTGTTATAAAACTGATATTATTAGTTGCTGTCACTACCGTTACGGTCACTGCCGTTATCATAGGTTTTGTTGCCGTAAGGACAGATGTTGTGACGGCAGTGATATTTTCCAGTTTAATGTTGTTTGTATCTAAATTTTCAATTCAAAGATTTCAAATGTTTTGGAATCTTATGTAACATAAAATATTATTATTTTTTTGTTACGGTAAGGACAGGGAAGTGTAACGGCTGTGACAAAGAAGAAAAAGTCTGTGATAGGACCATAAGAGTATTATTTTCTTTATTTAATTAAAATTGTTTTAGCTGTTTATGTCTGGAATTTGTAGTGCAACTATGTTTGGTAGTAGAACTTCAAGTAAGCATAATATAAGTCATATTCTCATTTTGAATTTTTCACTACATATTACTTTACATTTGCAAATCAGAAATGAAAGAATTTTTGTGACTTGTTGGCCCCTTTTTAGCAATAGATATAAAATTTCAGAACTCATTAGCCATGTTATATTGTAAAACTAGATAGTTTAATATATATGTACATTACATATATATCATCTTTGTATTTTTTCTTTTCAAAATGACGTTTCAAATTTCGTAACGGTATTTATGCAATTTCGTGAAATTGCTAATAAAAGGGGTAAAATTTGAAAAATGAAACGTCGTTAAGCTTGCATAATTTATGTTTTGCATATTCAGAATACTATGAATGTAATCAACGACATTTCAAAGTAAAACCAGAAAACAAAATTTAAAATTTTTGCCAACATGAAATATGCACGAATTTTGAGAATGACTCATAACTTTTTATTGACATTTTAAATAAAACAAACTACAATGTGAAAACTATGTGAAAACATCACTGCTACACGTATCAATTCAAGTTAGCTACAATGATCTTACCTACAATCCCATTTGCAAATGGATGGCAATTGTAGCCCAAGCTTATAATTGTGGTTTTAGGGATTTACAGTACCTGGTAATTGTAGCACTAAGATTGTTTAGTGCAAAATCTTGGTGCAAAGTGGGCCCTGGTCGTTTGGGGTTTTTCATGCGAGTAATATTGACTCTAATTTCTGATCTGTATGTTTTCATTTTATATTTTCTATATACCTCTGGCAATTTGTATATTGGATTTGAGTTGATAGCAATATGAGATCTTAGGATTACTCATATAATGCTAGTGAAAGGAACTGTTACTAAGTTAGACGTATACTGAAGTTCTTGATGAATATACTAATCAACTGTGCTGCAATCAAAATTGTTTTTCTTTGATTTTTTCAGATGATGCGTCTGAGCAGGATGAGCTGTGCCCAGTAATAATCAATTTCATAGACACCAAAGGCAAGATATGTGATAGCACCTGTGTGAATGTAAACCTGGAACTGGCTGTCTGGCTACATATTAAGACACAGGAAAATGAAATGGAATCCTTGAAACACAAACTCAAACAACATAACTGTGAAATAACTAAGCAATCAGGTAGAATTGAATTAACTTGCAGAATTACTCATCCCTACTCAGCTGATTCCTTAGACTACACAACTAGACCTGTTACAAATCTCTTTGAGGAGCTGACACAAAAGTGCACAAGATTAGATGTTGATGGTTCCAATGAATTCAAGACGGTGATGCTTAAGGTATGGCCAACTACACAACTATACATGTCACACAAAGCAACAGCTCACAGAACTCATAGTGGTAAACTGTGCATTGCCACCAAAAAGGAATATACAGGTGAGGTTGGTAGAGAATTGGAACGTATTTCTGAAAAATACAAAAGAGAAACTGATGGATGTCACAGACTTGACTCTGCAACATCTGGACATACACTTCCAGGTGACAGTAAAACACTGGAGGTTACACTTACAGACCCTCAGTTCCAACTTTTGGAAAGTCAGCAAGAAGCACAGGATTATGTTCTTTCCTTCTTCCAAAAAAAGAACATTCATGTAACATTTGTTTTTGAAGAGAAAAAGGTTATCCTCAAATCAGATAGGGAAAATGTAATGTTAAATGACAAAATCATGCTTGATTGTATATTGACACAAACAGAAACCCTCCTTTGGCCTCCTCCCTTAGACAGTCCAAGTTCAATTAGGGAGGGGCATTCTGCTATCAAAGGCAGGTACATCCTGATCCCTGATTCCTCTTGGGCACAAGTTACTATTGTTGCAACTAGAGACATTTTAGGAGTTGTTAAGGATTCATTAAGGACTTTATTGCCAGTGATTGTGGAAAAATCAATAGTGGTAAGCAGCACAGAGCTCCAATATCTGTCTACACAAAATCACTGGGAAGCATTTGAGCCTGTTCTTTATATTGTAAATGGCAGTAAAAGCAGAGTATCAGTTAGACCTGTCAAAAATGACAGTAAATGCAATTTATTTGTAAGGGGCACTCAATGTGGGGTTGAAGAATTTGAAAATGAAGTACGTACCTGCTTGTCAAAACAGAAAGTAAATTCATCTTCAGCAACTGAGAAGCAGAATTTGCTGCTGTTCCTACAGTCCAACAAAAAAGGACTAAAATATGTAGAAAATGTGCTACAAGAAAGGGGTCTTATTATTGAAGTTGGAGAAAAAAATGCAGTCATTCGTGGTGGCAGCCAGAACATCACATATGAATCCTTAGAGGACCTCATTTTGTCAACAACAATTTACAAGGATGATTGTCAATTGCTGAAACTGGAAGAAATGCAGGAAATGCTTTTAGAAAAGAAACAAGTGCACCAGGAGAAACTTATGGTTGATATTGACAAGACAAATAACTGTCTTGTCTTGACTGGAACAGCTGATATTTTCCCGGATGTATTGCGAGAGGTGGAAGATTTAAGATCTAAGTATACTTTGACTGAGGACCTGGTCTGTATTTCCACAGATCACATGGAGTATGTTGAAGGCAAGGGTCAGTCTAAGTTGAAGGCTATGGTAGATAATCCAAGATTAAAGGTAAAGATGACTTTCTTGGATGGGGAACCTGGTTTAAGACTCGTTGGATCAAAAGTAGGAGTGACAACAGTAAAGACATGGTTGCAGAAAACAGGCACTGCAGGTGGAAGAAAGGCCGCTTCTCAAAATCTACATGCTGATATTGTAATCAAAGGACACATGCAGAAATTACTGAAACAATCATCTCATGCTAGACAGGTTATTAAGGATAAGTCTGAACGTGATGGTTTTGAAATAGACTTAGATGCAGAGTATGGAAGTGCAAAGATCCATGTAAAACATGAAATGCATCTATCCAAAGCTTCAAAAATGTTGTCAACAGCCATAGGAATAATTTCATTTGATTTGGGAATGGACCACATTTGTATCACTCCAACACAGTTAAAAACATTACTCTTGGAATTTGAACCACACTGGGCTGAAGATGTCATCATGGATGCTAACGACAGCAGAAAAGAATTAACGGTGTGTGGTACAATGGATATGATACCACTTGTAGAAGAGGCTGTCAGAAATACTCTGCATCATTATGAGCATGAAGGTGTATTTTTGCCACTTGACTATGGCACAATGCAGTTAATACGTACACAAGTGGACAACATGTTCAAAGGGAATGTCAGCTTACACCGGTCCAGTGAAAGAGTCGAAATCACAGGTGCAAGAATTCACGTACAGCAGTGCCTGGTAAGTATCGGTAACTGTCTGACTGGTCAGAAACGAAAACTAGGTTTTCCCCCAAAACTGCAAGTGTGTGAATTGGTAATCTCACAATTGCTGTATATGTCTCTGGAACAAAACCGAAACATCCGAAGTTATTTGGAGGAAAAATTTGAAGACTGTGGATATGCTTTTGCTCTTCACAATGCGAGACTAAAACTGTGTGCTGCATCTATAACAGCTTTGCCAAAAGTTTGGCACCTCTTTCTGTCACACATTTGTGAAATGAAACTTTCTCTGGGAAAGGAACCAGTTGTCAAATTGTTTGGAATAAAACACATGTGTGAGAAGATTACCAATAATATCTCTTACCAGGGAAAGGTGATGGCATTACCTGAGGAAAGTACAGGTCTATTGTCCATAGTCTGCACTGATGATGTAAAAGACCTTGTAGAAGAAAGCATATTGTTCCACAAGAAAAGGTGTGTGCAAAGTGTGACTGACATTGATCATGAAAAGACTAAAACTGAGTTGTTTGATCTCAGGCAGTTGGAAGAAGCAATTTCACAAACATTGCCCGATATCAAGGGCATGTTTAAGTTGCATGTAGAGAATGGGAAGATTTGTGTTGTAGCTGTCCGTGAACACATGAAGGAAGTCAAGGCCAAGATAGTGCAGATACTTTCATGGAAGCAACGTGAAGCTGAATTGATCACAACAAATCCATATGTGGACATACAACTCTCTGAATTAGAATATGAGTTCCTTCAGAAGCCAGAAGTCATCAGTTACATTGATGAAAAACTTAAACTCTTCAGTTTTGGACTTGATATGAATAAAAAATCATTGAAGATGTATTGTTTGAAAAAGAAAAATCTTGATCAAGGAGTCAAAGATCTTAAGAACTGTCTCAAACAGGATGAAATTGAATTGCTCAATGATCCCCTTTTAGAGAACTGCACTCTAGCCAACATCAAAGACATGTTGGATGTTCAAGACCATATTCATGGTGGCAAATTGCTGATCAGAATACATGCTCCAAAGTCAAGTCTGGTCATGCTTTGTACAGATGATGTACATGATGCTGTTGTGGACAAGTTTCAATATATCAAACAGACCTGTTCAGATGTCACAGACTTCTTAGAAATGTCAAAAGAAAAATGGGATAGAATCAGGGTTATCTTTCCAGAAGATATTGATGCAATTGAGAAAGAAGATGTCAGAATAGAACATTACCCTACTCAATTATCAATAGCTGGGCATGCTGAAGTGGCAGGTCAAGTCAAAAGAAAACTTAACGGTATCTTAGACAAGATGCATGTCAGAAAGTTTTCTCTTTTGGATAAAATGGGAACTTTGCAGACTCATGAGGGACAGAAACTATTAAGAGATGCACAGAAAAATCTTCGTTGTGTGATTAAATTTGAGAAGCATGTGAAGGAAAACACTGCAGAATTAGCAGTGAAAGAATGGCTTGCACAGAAGCATCTGAGATTGACTCAAGGTTGTGTCAGACTGTCTCAGTGGACAAAAAATGGCTCAAGCATCTCCATTATCCAAGGACATATTCAAGATGTAAATACTGGAATCCTTGTTATCCCAACGGTTGGAGGGAAGCTGCCAGAAGAATTACCTCGAAGTCTGCAAGAGGGTAAGTAATATATATGAATGACATTCAATATTTTTCTATTGATTTATCATTAAACAGTTTTTAGTTCACCAGGAATGAAGATCCAAGTGAACTTATATGACTTCGTTTGGTGCCTTTGGTCTGTATCCATCTCTGAACATACCTATTAATTTCTTCTTTGAACCAGTTGATAAGAATAAGCATGAAACTCTAGGTATATGTACTAAGGAAAAACAATGTGAAAAATCATTAAGAGCCTTTTCAAAGAATTTCATTTATTTACATATTTTTACTATTGAAATTAAGATTTTAACTCTTTTTAAAGAAGATCACAAGTAGTAAAAATTAAAAACAATACTCCATTCCTATTTGAGGATCGGGAACTGATACACTTGGTTGTTGCGGTAGAACAAGAATCTCTTCAACACAGATGCCTGGCGCAGTATGTCTCGACGAATCCCAAACTGCCAGAATTGATTCAAACTAAACAAGAAGACAACCCAATCCACATCTTACGACAGAGGGGCCCAAACTCAGACTCATCTAGAAGAGCTGAGTCCAGTAAGCAATGAATGTCAGGAGACTTTTCATGACTGGGATCTTCCACCCCCAGTCATCCCTATTCCCTGGTTGGTGGAAGAATTGGCTCACCTATTGGACACCTTAGGATATCCCTTCGTCATGTCTACACTCAGCTTGGGCAACAAACTACTGATCGTCGGATCTCCGCCTTTGACGAATGATCCGGTTCAAAGAATTTACCCTTCGGTGCAGATTCTCAACATCAAGAAGTCAGAGCTCATTCCAACTTTGTAAGTGCAACCATCTTTCGCACCAAACATCATGGAGGTCAATCTCATAATGAACAGGTGACGTCATAGAGTGGGTTGACCGTTTGTACACCATTAGATTTTCGGACCTTGTTAAATGACCACACTGGCTACTAAACAATTTCACTTTATTATAACATGGGAAAAATTTGTGTGTGTGAAGACTACATATCCGACTTTGTGAAATAATGAAGAGAGCAGTGAAGCGAGCTAGGCAGCATTATAGTGAGACCACACGACAGCGATCACACTCAGGGATCCAGATAAAGGCTGTATCGGCGTTTGTATTGATAAAAATAAGCACGATAGAAAACGTAGGAGAAACACACCTTAGGAGATCCCTTCGTCATATCAACACTCAGCTTGGGCAACAAACTACTGATCGTCGGATCTCCGCCTTTGAGAATGATCCGGTTCAAAGCATTTACTCTTCTGTGCAGATTCTCAACATCAAGAAGTCAGAGCTCATTCCAACTTTGTAAGTGCAACCATCTTTCGCACTAAACATCATGGAGGTCAATCTCATAATGAAAAGGTGATGTCATAGAGTGGGTTGACCGTTTGTACACCATTAGATCTTCAGACCTTAGTAAATGACCACACTGGCTACTAAACAATTTCACTTTATTATAACATGGGAAAAATTTGTGTGTGTGAAGACTACATATCCGACTTTGTGAAATAATGAAGAGAGCAGTGAAGCGAGCTAGGCAGCATTATAGTGAGACCACGCGACAGCGATCACACTCAGGGATCCAGATAAAGGCTGTATCGGCGTTTGTATTGATAAAAAAAAGCACGATAGAAAACGTAGGAGAAACACACCACATCAATTGTCTTTGAATTTACATCATCGGGACACATAGGGGTTTCTCTTATCATGTATTGGGAATCACAGTTATTAAGAAAACCACGTACCGCAGCGAATCGTCTTGGTAAAGAATGAGACTCTATCACAATCAGACTGGCCGTCCCTGACTGAATGGAAGATACATCCACAGATCCCAGTCACCAATCCTTAAATCGATCTGTTTGCGACCAGGTTCAACAACCAGCTACCCAGATTCGTATCTCCAATCACAGACGTTCTGGCATGGGAACAAGACGCTCTAGCAATTGCTTGGGAGAATCTGAACATGTACGCATTTCCGCCACCAGCTCTACTACTTCGAGTGTTACAGAAGCTATTCCGCTTTTGTTCGCGCCTACTGGCTGGCTCGAAGTTGGTTCATCAATCTTCTAAGTCTTTCCGATCCAGATCTGGTGGCCCTACCCAACTGAGACAATGTTCTGATCCATCCACACCCAGATCAACTATATGGGTACATCTACGGTACATCTTCATGTTTGGCGCATCTGCAGAAATCAATGATTGCTAAACAGTACTCAAGGAAGGTTGATAAGGCAATCACTTTGGCTCATTGCATGTATACACATTCACTCTACGATGACAAGTGGAAGAAGTTTGAAGACTATTGCAGAGTAAAGGGCATACTGTCTCCTACTACAGCATCCATTCAGTATGTTGCTGAATATCTACAACACCTGCATACGTCTAAGAACTGAAGGTGTCTACCCTGGCTTCTTACCAAGCAGCTATCAACACGGTTTTAATGATGGTGATGGGGACCAAGATTTTGACTCTGAATGAACTCCAGTTCCGGCCAGGAACCTCATCATTCTTCAGTGCCTCGTCTCAATTGACTATGGACCTTTAGATGAGAAGAAGTTTGAGCGCATTACTTTCAAGACCTTTCTCCTGGTAGCCTTGGCTACTGCTTCTTGTATGTCGGAACTGCTTGCTGTGGACGTTAACTGGGTACAGTTTGAGAAGGAGTAGCATGGCAGAGTCTTCCTAGGTCTTTGATGGGACTTCATAGCAAAGAACCAACTGCCAGGACGATTGGACAGACTCTATACAATTACACTGTTGTCCATCATCACCTGACGACACAGAAGATCTCTCACTCTACCCAGTACGAGCATTGAAGATCTACATTGCTGCTTCACGAGATCGTCGAAAGTTGCGCAAGCGCCTGTTTATTCTGCTCTCTACAGTCTCATCAGTGTAAGTCTCCCAAACTACTATGGCCTTTTGGATGATATCAACGATCCTGAAACTGCAAGCCTACACCTTCACCGGTCTTCCCCCCTCCAGCTGCGTGAAAACCTCATGAGTCGTGGGCCTTAGCTTCAATGATGACTCTCCACAACAACTGCTCGTTCACATTTCACCCTTCATGTTCGTCAATCCTCCTTCAGCTATATGTCTGTGTAGGTTCGGCAACCATCAATCCTGTTGTATTGACCCCTCCTTTCAACAGAACTTAAGAGTAAATCTTATATCACATATAAATATACTGGTACAGGAATACTGATAATTTTAACTATATATTGTACATTCATGATACTTACCCTATGTCAGATAATGCATTTTCAATTAGTCATTTATCCATGTTGATATTTCTCTTCATAGTTACAAAATAAAGAATATGCTTCTTTTATATGGAACTATTAGAGTAATGGTGGAAGGTTTGACCAAAAGGACTACATGACATTGTTTGTATTTTTTTTTTACAATTCTTATAGCAATAAGGTTAACAGTTTAATATCACAGTATTTAATTTTTTTATGTAAGTTGATGATATGCTAAACAAAACAAGTAAATTGTTAGAGGTTTGTGACAAGTGCACACCTGGTGAATCATTAGACATCATTACGTTTCTTGCTCATGACAATCCCTCTAAAAAATGAAATAATTTTTTTTAAATCATTTTCAAACATTAATAAAGTTAGTTTTAGTTATTAGATTAAATGAAATTGCTGTTCACTAGCCTGTTCATAGAAATTATATCAGATTACTTCAAATCAAGGGAACAATGTATATGTTGCATTATGTTTGCATTCCATCTTCCAGCACCTATGTAACAATTAAAGTATTTAGTTCTAAATGTGTCAGTTTATGAAGTAAATGTCTTCAAGCAAGCTTAATCTTTTTTGCTGTATGTAGGATCTAAAATGAGCTTAAAATGACCACTATTATACTGACGTACATAAGAAAGTACACACCTGGTGTTTTGGGACTAATCCCAATAAAATCATAAATATTTTGCTAGCAATGTTGTAATTGGGTACGATATCTGTGGTGTTTCGGAAACACTTGCACAATGTTTGTGACAAGGCAGAATCAAAACACTTTTGAAATATTAATGCTGTCAAGAAAATATTTTACCAAAGAATCAGGTGTGTACTTTCTTTTGAACGTCATTTTGTTCCTCATAATTCAGGTGAGTTCCAGGGCCATATGGCCTTATTTTTAATATGGGTGCTGTTCTATTGGCTAGATGGCTAGATAATGGACAGACCCAGGACATAGGTCACTAAGGTATGCAACTCTACATAGTGAATGTTTTACATCTTAGATTACTAAACCAATTAAAGTCTGCATCACAGCAGCAATGATGATGACCTTCATTTCATTGATGTTGAATTTTCTTAACTTTTGTTTAAATTCATTACTTTATAAAATATTTCATGCACTTTCATTCTTTATTATCATAGATCAAGATCTCAGAACACTAGGTGAGACTAGCACCTCAAGGGTTTTTTCAAATCCTAAATGGTGTAAATGCAGTTCCTGTGTGTTCTTTTGGATACCTGAAAGTCTGAAAGAAGGAAGAAACCAAGAAAAGGAAACTGTTCGAAGATTGGTCAAGGACACTCTGAGGAAAGCAGCTGAAGATACAAGCAATACAATTTCTTGTGTATTTGTACTTGAAGCACTTTATAGGACAGGACTGCAATCATATGGTGTAAAGTGTATTATCAAAGGCGCTCTAGAAGCTTTTAAAGAATTCAAATGCACTTTTGATGTACAGCTGCTAACTGATGAAAAAAGCTCCAACGAAACTTTGAAAATCCTTGCAAATGCCTGTCCTGACTCAAAAAAGATCAGTCTATTGAGACAAGTAGAGAAGATCAAGAAGAAGATGAGTTTGAGCAAAGGTAGGTATATTCAGATTTGTTTGAAGTTTCTTTTAGCTAATTGTTATGAGATAACCATAAAGACAAGCACAGTGTTTTCAAGTTTGAATCATGTTATTTAACCTTGGACAAATGCATGCATATTAGATTATATTTCACGTTTGGTTTAAATCTCTATGACTATGATTATTTTGTTGGCCAGTGTGGACTGGGTTTTGGAATATTGATATGATACCAGCTCAAGCTCTGTCTTTATGTGAAGTTACAGCATCAAACAAGATATTGTGCCAATTTATCTTCATCACACTAACCCTTTTTGTCAGTGAAGGTGCCATTTGTTTGTTTCCTGCCTGATGGACTATCTGAAAAATCTTACTTAATCTTCGGTAGTATTAGTAATATTAATACCTATTGTGTACCTACTTGCAATATAACCCTTTTAACTTTGGTAATGAATTGATTCTAGGTAGAGATGAATAATATTGACAGCTTGTTGCTGTTTTAAAAAGAACTAACCATTTTTATATACTAAAACCATATGAATTGTGGTGCGGAAAAGCAACTTGGGAAAATACCAGACACATGAAATATTATTTATTATTCCCCTGGCATGTAATGCGAGGGATATAGTCAATGCCTCATCCGTCTGTCTGTCTGTCTGTCTGTAATTATTTTGTTTCCGGAGCATAACTCAAAAAACGTTCAATATTTTTCAACAAAAATTGGTAGATATATCAAACAGAACCTAAAGTGGTGCCTTTTGCTATTTACAGATTTTTGTCATTTTTATTTTTCTCGGTTTCCATGCAAATGTTTTGGACTTAGTCTCAAAAGAGAGGGGTGGATTTCATTTTCGGAGCACAACTCAAAGACCTTTCAGTATCTTTCTACACGACCTGGCAGATATATCAAACAGATCTGGAAGTGGTGCCTTCTGCTTTTACAGATTTTTGTCATTTTTATTTTTCATGATTTCCATGGAAACTATTTGGACTGAGTCTAAAACAAATCCAGTTGGACTTTAAGTAACTGTCAGATGATTTGTCCTTTTAAATATGTGGGGGCTGGGGCATTTGTCATCTTCTGATGACCCTTGTTTATTACTGAAAAAGATTTATTACTTGTTAGTATGTATCAAAACAGATTAAGTTAAGGAAGACACAATGGAAAACATGCCTTGGTGTCATTTGAGCCATTAACTGAATTTATACAAATCATGTGTGTGTATTTCAATCTGTCACTGTCCTTGGTCGTATCAGTTCAACAACTACATTCACTTAGCACAGTTCTAGTATCCATTTACTTTGCGATGTCCAATTTTTGAAAATGATCTTATTCTTTTATGAATCATTTGAGGAATCAAAATCATATTTTCAAAGGACACCAATCCTTATGCACATTTTGATTGGTCTGTCTTGTTTTTACAAGTAACATTGATCGATAGGGGGATGGAGTCTTCTTCAAGGTAAAGAGTGGTGATGAATGTGGTAAATAACTTGGATATAAATAAAGCCCTTTGCTTTGAGTCAAGATCATGTGATATGTCCAGATCATTTTACACATTGATATATATTTGTATTTACAGTGATTTTAATTTGTTTTATAATGTAGACTTGCAATTTGAAATATAATATATCTGTTTTAACACTGTTCTGCAATAGACAGTAGAAGTCAAAGACGAATAAATATTGAAAATATGGATGAAATCAGCTGTCGATTGAGTGACGTCATAATTATTTAGAATACTTATTTCTAGTAAGAATGTTTTGATGCATCGATGTAATGCAAAAACATTTCTGTCAGTTTGTATTCTTTGTTTCTGGGTATTTATGAGACTTCTGCCACATTGAAAAAGCTATTTTATTAATGGTCCAAGTGCAAAGTTGGCTCTGTAAACTACTGTGAAATGTCCCAAGTGAGAAAACTGTACTTTGGCAGGTATGTTTCTCATTATGATAGCACCGTATTAAGTTCACGTCATTAGGAATTTAGTGTTTGTTAGTATTCTGTATTTCTGCAGAAAATATATGAATATCAAAGTTGACAGCAACATTTTGGAGTACCTTTCTTTCTTTTGAGTTTCATCTGTTGTCAGTGTGTCCAGGTCAGCTTCAGTGCCCATAACACTCTCTGCACATTCATTGTCTTGTAAATAAAACACTTGGAAGATCTGTCAAAGTCTTTTGTAATTGTGAAATTTCAGTGCTGACTGTTTGATTTATGCAGGGAAATCAACTGAGGTTTCAAAGCCATGCCTGGAAATAGTTGTTGGTGCACTAGAAAAACAAAAGGTAGGTACATTGCTTATTTAGATCTTTGCAGCATTATTAGCATTATATTGATCTTTGAAGCAAAGATTTCGCATAAATGAACTGTATTTAAAAAGCAGTATTAACAGCAACTATTGTGCAGTATTTGTTTACCTTGTTGCCATTTTAAACTGTTGACGACATATCCACGTAACTATGGTAGTATGGGTCTAGTTTTGTGTAATTTGATCTGGCATGTTCTGTAAGATGTTAAGATGTTTTATTCCATATACAATATATAGTTTTAGATACAGATTTTACCTTAAAGAATCTGCACAAGGAAGTAGTGTAAATGATTACTTTATCCCTTCACCTTTTTCGATATCATAACTATTCTAAATGTGCGTCCGTGACTGAGTCTGACTACCAGCCTTGGGAGCTTTTGTTACTTACCTCATTTTCTGTCAGATAAGCAATCAGGCGTTACACTTAATCTCGTGGAAACGTACAAGTGGAACAATGCTTTATCAGAACACATTAAAGTCTTCTTGACAAATAAATTTACTGCCCTTTCCAAGGTTTTACAGAGAATATTTACATAGATTATGGATAGTTTGGAAACCAGTGGCTATACAGAAATAGATATTGAAACCCTTGATTCGATGATAACAGAAACCAAAATTCTCAAGGTCAGTGGAAATATCAAAAGTGAAAAATCACCTGGTCGGAACAAGATTTAAGTAGATATGATCCAAACTTCTGAAGTCCTCATATTACCATTCTTGCATAAATGTTTTAACTATGTTTTTAATAGTGGAAATTTTCCCAGAACCTGAGCTCAGTTTGTTCCATATACCATTACATAAGAAGGGTGATATCAATAACCCTGCTAATGATAGAGGCATATCTTTGACTAGTAGTTTAGGTAAATTGTTTACTTCTATCTTCAACAAAAGACTAATCATGTGGGGAAATATTAGAGATAAAATTCCTGAAACACAAGCTAGCTTCATGAAAGGCTATTCCACTGCTGATCATATTTTTACATTGTATGCAATTGTGCATAAGTATTTGAGACTTTAAGAAAGCCTTTGACTCAGTAAATAGACAGACATTATGGTTAATAATGTTGGAGACGGGCGGGATTGGATGGGAAGATGTTTATGTTACAGGGTATTTAAGATAGCGTAAAGGCTTGTGTATGTAGCAATACGAGGATTCACTGACTATTTTTGATGCCCATTAGATGTGAAGCAACATGTTTGTTAAGTCCCATTCTTTTTTTCCTTCTTTATTAGTGAATTAGAAAATAAAATAATTCATAAAGGCAAACATGTATCCTATATCCTGATATTTGGAGATTTTTATGTTACTGTTTGCTAACAGTGTGATCTTTGTATCTGACTGAGTGGTAGGTTTATACCTTATAGGTTTATTTTGGAAAATTTCTCAATTGAAAGGAAATTAGATGTTAACCTTGGTAAGTTAAGAATTGTTGTATTTAGAAGGGATAGACAACTCACTGATCGCTCTGATAGTGGTATTTCAATAAGTATAGATTCTAAATACAAAAAGCTTGGAATACTTTTGAACTTTGCATTGAATAAAGGTAAAACTACTGTTGCCTTAATAGTAAAAGCAAAGAAATATCGATGTATCAATGTTTTCAACCACCTCACCCCCTTATTTAAGAAGATATTGTTTCTGGACTGGTTGAAAAGAATGGATCTTTTTCCCATTTTTAGATGTTCATGATTTTCAAGCTGAATTTTGATATAAAAAGCAAACTTAAGCTTTATTCAGTTCTTTCTTTATCATTTTGAAACCAAACAACAAGCACATCCTCATTGCTCTAAAGTTGTTCGAACGATATTACAACTTTCTAGGCCTCAGTAAAGCTTTCAAGAAGGTTTATTATCCCCTGCCACGCGTTGAGCTCGAAGCCGGGGATATAGTATTAGGCTCCGTCCATCTGTCCATACGAATTTGAATATCTTAAGAACCGTTGACTAGATTCTTTTCATATTTGGTACCTAGGTTCATCACAGTATAAGAAAGGTCCCAATCAGGTTTATGTCCTTGACCTTAATTTCAAGGTCACAAGGGCACTTTAACGTTTTTCTCTTGTCAGCGAGATATCTCAAGCACGGGCTTGTAACGCTAAAAACTGCCATCAAGGTATATACTGTCACTGATGGGGTCTCAGTACTATGTAAAAGGAAAGGGATGTAAGGAGGTCAACACACCAAGTTCTTTCCAGGGCGAATTCAACAATGCACACTGTATTTATCCCATTTAAAGTATGCACACATTTCAAGCCAATAGATTTACCTACAAAATGAGACATACAGCACAAAAATCGAAGCAGTACTTTGGGAGCTAGAGTCAGTCTTGAAAATATTTGTGTGAACAACTAAAGATCAACATATCAAGAGAGGTTGACTGGTCATGTGCTTGTTGACATTTAACTTCATCTTAAACTTTCATTACTTTTTAAGTTTGATTTGAGAATTTGCGGCAGGGTATTATGACAATGCTTGTTGTAGATATGTGCTGGAAATTTTCAAAATTTGATGCATCAGTGATGAAAATGGTTTCCGATAAAATTCACTTTTTTGACTTCTACCATACATTGCAAAATGTTTTCAGTTGAACGGTTGACAAAACTTTGCATAACACATGCTCATGATATAGTCAACTCTACATTTAGATTTCTTATGGATGTGGAAAGGATCTTTTTCGTTTTTGTTATTACATCTTTTGATAAGAAAAGGTTTGTACCTGTTTTATTTAGGTTTTAAACAGTTGTTTGTACAGAAAGAGATCCTGGATTATTTAGATTGAAACTCAACTCATTATTGTTATGTTCACTTTTTCAGGTTGATGTTCTTGTCATAACCTGTCGTCATGATCTTCTTCTAAGTGAAGGAGTGGTATCAAAAGCTGTAGATGATGCTTCACACGGACGTCTACAGAAAGAATGTCATGACAAATATCCTCATGGCATTATGAATGATGAGTTGGCAGTCACAAATTTCCATGCTTCAACAGCTTCCAAAAGAGTTAAAGTCTACTTTGGAGCCCTCAACTTCTTTCCAGAAAAAGCTGAAGATGAGCGAAAGGAAGAATGTTGGAAGGTAAAACCTCACCATTGACTTGATTAGTGCAACATACTAATATTTTCTAAATTAGAAGTGCAGTACAAAATCTTGATTAGGATGTTCTAACATTTTTAAGAAAAACACAAGTTTTAAAATTGGAACTGACGAAAGTCCGTTCAGCCAATACCGTAACTTAAAAACAATGGGCTGGATGGTTTAAAATTTGGAAAAGGGCTTCTTGTCTGAAGGCAGTGTGCGAAATAGCCACTGGCCTGCTAGCCTGTGGCTAGTAAAAATCAAGTCGGGCCAGTAAATCTCTGTCACTGGCCCGACTGGCTATTTTCATTGGGTCATTTTGGAAATATATCACTCTCTCCGACTTGTTCAGTTATAATACACTATTATATCATGCAAGATTATGGCCTGATATAAATGTTCATCATATTAGCAGCCTAATGATGAAACCTGTGTCTACATTCAAATTTCAGGGTAGTGAATTCTTTTGTGGGCTAAAACATTCAGGCATAACTTGCAAGACTGTTTTACACACTGTCTGAAGGAGATGTGCAGTGCAAGGCAGTGTTTGATTCCTTTTTTCTTATTATATCCATGCTACGAAGTAACGGGGGTATATAGCGTTCATTCTGTCCGTCCGTCCCAAACTTTGTCCGGAGCATATCTCTTAAAGTTTACATGCTAGGTTCACCAAACTTCACACACATGTTAATCATTACCCATGGATGTGCCTTTTGCTATGTTAATTTCGTGGTAACTGCTGCATCAAATTCCGCGGCTCAGCTTAATCCTAATCCTAATTAACATGTGTTTTTGTTACTGATGTGATGTTCTCACACCTGCCATCACTGAAGTGACACGCGTCCCTAGTGTTTTGATGGGTAAGTAATCAATTCACAGCAAACGCCTGCCGAGAGATTAACACGTGTCCCTAGTGTTTTGATGGGTAAGTAATCAATTCACAGCAAACGCCTGCCGAGAGATTAACACGCGTCCCTAGTGTTTTGATAGGTAAGTAATCAATTCACAGCAAACGCCTGCCGAGAGATTAACACGAGTCCCTAGTGTTTTGATGGGTAAGTAATCAATTCACAGCAAACGCCTGCCGAGAGATTAACACGCGCGTCCCTAGTGTTTTGATGGGTAAGTAATCAATTCACAGCGAACGCCTGCCGAGAGATTAACACGCGTCCCTAGTGTTTTGATGGGTACTCAATTCACAGCAAACGCCTGCCGAGAGATTAACAATGAATACACTTAGTCGTCCGGTAAACAATACTGACGTGAAACATACATGTACACATGCACATGTGCCCAGATCTTTCCGTCCGGATAACTGGATCATTTTTAAATGGAAATCTATGGGAATGTTTTGAAACTTCTCCGTGCGGGTCCGGAAGCGCGGGGTCTGGCTAAGCGAGTACAATTACTGAAGGCAAGTTTCGTTTCACCTAAAAATCGTCCGGAAGGCGGGGTTTCCGGATATACGGGGTCCGAGTAAACGGGGTTCGACTGTATTTTTAACTTTAAAAAAAACTAACAGAATTTTCGTTCAGCCAATAACTTAAATACATTTGAATGGATTGTTTTCAAATGTGGAGATGACCCTCCATATCTTTAGGAGAGGTGCAATTCAAAGTTATATTTTGGTACTTTCTAGAATTATCACAAATTACATCTCTTGAATTCAGGAACAAATCCATGTCATATTTGTTCAACCATCAGCTTTACAATCATTCAATAGATTGTTTTCAGATTTGGTTAATGGCTTCTTAGTTTGTAAGAATGGTGCAGTGCAAAGTTCGATACAGATATTGTATTTTTGTGAATAATAATAATTATTATTTGTTGTTCAGCTGAAGTTGGGAGTCACAGTGAGGTTATTAGTGAGCCTTGCTCACATTTTATGGCTTGTTTGTTAATATCTTTTTAACATCCATTGTTTTGTTTTTCTAAATTCTTATTGAAATATACAGCTGAGGGATGAGGCTGAAATGTATGAGGATGACTAGAATTATAAATTGACATATTTGTTCACTGTATCAAATAAAAAGATCAAGCAACATATTATGAAACATTAGTATCTTCTACAAAGTAGGGGAATGCAGTAATATATATCAACAGAATGGGATTCAGATTTGTTCATCCTCAGAAACCAGAGAGAGATGAAACTCATTTGAGGGGTGTACTACTATTATTAGTGACTTTGAATTGTCCATTGTATTGTAGGTGTTTTAGCATGTCAGTTTATGATGCTGTTAAGTTATCTTATTTAAAGTCAAGAATTAACATTTCACTGTTTAAGCATGATGTAAGGTGTAAAAATATATGCGAAAATATTATATATTGTGTATAGTAATGAAGCTGATATCCATAAATTCTCCCCTTTATGTTTATCACTTCTATATGCCATTCAAAGTCTTAATTTGTTCACCCATTTCAGAAATCCAAAGCCACTTTTTCTTAGCAATCCCCTACCTCTCTTACTTTGTCTGCAGTCACAAAACTTATCTTTCAAATTTTCAACATAGGTCTATCTTACTGCAGCTACTGCAACGACACAAAACTAGTTATCAAGGTAATAATACAGCCATTGGGGAACATTCCTGGAGTTGCGCCCCCTTGCCCGCTTGGAGTGCTGCGGTAGTTACGGTCAAACAGCAGCTGTCACTCTGATACTGGCATATAGGCCTGCCTATTGGCCAAGCCTAAACTTAAATCGACATTAAACCTACTTTTAACTCTGTGGTTCTTATATTATGAATTATTACAGAATCTGGAAGTTGTCCCGACTGACGACTGTTGTCAAAGCACGAAGAATTAGCGTGTCTGGACGAAAAATAATGCTAATAGAACAGTACTGCAGTTATTGTAATATTGTCGTTTCTCGGAATTTCTTATTGAGTAGTTGCTTTGTAAATTCGTCAAACCATTTACTCCCCATTATGTCACATTAAACAGAGCATTAATGGCGTCGTAATAGTTGTTAGAACATAGGATTAGTGTACACTGAAATTAGCATTACACAAATAACGTTAGCACTGACCTGATTACGCGCACAACATAATTGCTTCAGTTTTTGTTCACGTAAACAACCTATTCTCATAGCCTATAACGCTTTGGGATGCAATGGAAAGAGGAAATGCTATGGCAATGGATCGTTTTCAAAAGGATTTGAAACAATTCATTTTCATCGAATTAACGACTCGCTGACAGTGTTCAACAAAATATATTACACCCATTCACACGATAAATAAGCTCACAACTTCCGGTTTATAGTTTCTACATACATATTTAAGGATCGTTCATAATTAATGGGGTGGGTGTTGGTGATGATTTTTATGGAGAAGCATGTTCAATGTGAATGACCTCCCTACAATTCATGTACAAAGTAAGTGACACCCCCTTGGCATATGTCATATTCAAAATCAATTAAACCCACCCCCCACCCCATAATTTTAAGCATAATCCTTTTTATGTACAAATTTGCTTACCCCCCCTAGTACATGTGTACAAAATTGATAACCTCTACCTTTCCAGAACAAAATAGGCGATCCCCTTAAATTCATCATCACCTCACACCCCACATCCCCAAAATGTATTTAGGCCACTATTCAATCCCCAAAATGTACAGTAAATTGGCATATTGCTTGCACAATATATTTCTAAGTATAATTTGGGACCCCACCCCAAACTGACGTGGGGCACCAGGTTGGACATCCACGTCCATTTGGCCATCTGTTATAGACATGTCTTTTTACCAAGAAAGGAGCCTTGTTTGGCGAGCATCTTGTAAACGTCGCGTGGACTTTGAATATACACAACCCATTCACATGTTGCACATCGACGTAAAGTTGGTTCCCAGGGCTACCTGGTGGTATCATCAGAAGTGACCTGTCTTTAACAGGTTCGACGCCAGGGCGCTTTTAAGCCCGATTTAACCCGATTTACGGCAGTTTTTCACGCTGCAGGTACTTGTCATGTTTCGTACATCGACCACAGGGTTTTGTTGTTACTATGGATTGAAAGCCCCGTGTCTTAGCTTTTGCGTCATGTGTGACACGTGCGGATGTCATCATATTTTCCCACCCTTAAAGACACCCGAAGCTAAGCCCCATGCGTGACGGGAGTCAAAACAGTTCAGATTTGATAACACCCAGGTTTGATCTGTGCGTCCCATTTGCACTAATTGTCTCACACACGGAGAAGAGACATATGCACGCATATCATATATGAAAACATTGCCACATGCATGAAGCAAATAAGATTGTCACAGGGTTGACGTTGGGCACCTGGTTGGACTCCCACGTCCATTTTGCCATCTGTTATAGACATGTCTTTTTACCAAGAAAAGAGCCTTGCTCGGCGAGCATTGTTTCCATAGAAGCGAGTGAGTGTTAGGGCTAGTGAGTGAGTCATAAGTGAGACGTGATGCTAGATTAGGGAGGCGTGTACAGTTGTTGAAACCATAAAGTGAGTAAGATTGGGGAGGAGTCAAATGTAAGTCACAGACAATGCAACTGTCGACCACGGCCCACAACCGGCGATGACTCGCGCCATCCCCACAACAGCATGTTCGAACAGCGAACCCTTTTGCCACTGCTTTATAAACACAATGGGCCGAAACCACAATTATTGAGTTTTGGAATTACGACTATCTACCAGAAAGGGCATGGGCATTTAAACATACCTACACATACACTTACGAATGGAAAGCCAGAACTGGGCATTGGCTTTTGACATCAAGTGGACGCCATCCTTGGCTAACAGTGCAGCTCCCATCCTCATGTGCTGGCTGTGGTCCCAAAAGGTGGCATCCAGACGGCGTCGCAACACCCTCTTCAAGCGCTGGTTCGCCTCCTCCACCTTCTGCTTGTAGGCAGAGACCGTCATGTTCCTTGGTTTTACCCACGGAAACGGAAACTTCCTATCACTGCTCTGGAGCCTGGCCGTTTCTACCCAGGCTAGTCCAGAAGATCCAGCAAGTTCTGAACCAGGTTCTGAGGATCAGTTGACGCCGACACATCGTTCTCTCCCACTTGAAAGAAAACAATGCCCTGAAAACCTGCATCAAAGGCATCCACCTCTGCTATCATCCGAGCGACAGTCGCCCCTCCGATCCCACGCACGGAAGTGAGGATGCCACGTGGAGGGGGAAAGACTTGAACAAGTCGCCGCACGAAGCTATGTCCCAGGATGGCAAAGTGGACTGGCTTTGAAACAAGACCTTTAAAAAGTGTGTGGGCCATGGCTTGAATGCAGTCTTCAACAATGATTTCTGAGAATGAGTTGTGGCAAACAATTTTAGCACAAGTGCCGTGATGCTGTATCTGGCCGCTAGGTATATATAGCCCGGGCGATTGATAAGTGTTTGTATTAAACTCTGCATTGAGGTCACAGAGTCAATCATTCATGGATTAAGGAATTATGGAATTAAAGCCAAATATCCTGGCTAGTTCGTAGACATTGAAAGCATGTGCCCCTCACCTGGGAACAATACTTCCAATGCCTCGGCCGACCGACTGAATTTATAGAACTTCATCCAAGTCTAGAAAAGCACTTGATCCAAGATTATATTTCAATTTCACGTGCCCGACTTTACCTCGATGTTTACCCCCCTCTATTTCACTAGTATTATTAGTTCTTTGTTTCGTGTTGTTATTGTTTATTTTACGTTTTAACCTTCTTTGTATTAATGCTTTTTAGCTTTAAATTTATGTTATTGCAGTTTGGGTTAGTGATTAAGCTTAAAGAGAAGGCTGTAGGCTTTTAGTTTTAATTTATGTTATTTCCGTTTTGGGTTAGCGGTTTAGTGGTTTAGATTAAAGAGAGAAGGACTTACTACCTTTTCACGTTAATTTTATGTTATATTGGTTTTGGGTTAGTGTTTTAATTTAGAGAGAGACGTGTTAACTTGTACTTTTATTTTTGCATTCCCCATTTGTATGACCAACATGATAAGGACGAAGCATTTGTGCATCACAGCCATATACCCACATGCATAACCATAACTCACGAATTCAATACCCAAACAATTGCATAATGGACAGATAATTCAAACATGTCAGCACAAATAAATAATATGAAACCTGAAACCTGGAAGGATACAACTTTGATTTCAAAGTCTGATTGCTGTGAAGGCGAAGTTGAGTCTACGTAGGAAGGTCGTCGTGGTAGATCAGATCTCTGTGATTTCTTCAGGTACTGTTGATAATGGTAGTGGAGCTGCTACACGTGATGAACAACACATACTACACTTTACATCAACATGCATAACAAACGTCAGAAAACATCAATGTCCATCTGGCATGTCATGCCCTCGCGTCTACCCATCAACTGAGTGCCTCACATATATAGCTGTAGACACTACAGCAATAGACCTCTCTTTTCCCATATGCCACACCTTAGGGGATTGCAAGGATTTGACACGGCAAATCATGCACAGTTACCGCCAAGTCACCTCTGGGCCATTGCCAAGACTCGAGCTGGTTTGCCTGCGCCAGCCACGATTTCACCACCATCGCCTCTCCTCTAGGGGTCACCCCTTCACCCCCTATGCCACACCAGCATTTCGTCCTGCTTCCAGCAAAACATCACCACCGTTTGCGCTTGCTTACTGCCAAGTCGCCTCTGAGCCACTGCCGAGACTCAAACTGGTTTGGGTGCACCAGCTACCGTTTTCCCACCCTCGCCTCTCCTCTAAGGGTCGCCCCTTCACACCAGCATTTCGTCCTGCTTCCAGCAACACATCACCACCGTTCGCGCTTGCTCACTGCCAAGTCGCCTCTGAGCCACTGCCAAGACTCTAGCTGGTTTGCCTGCGCCAGACACAATTTCACGACTATCGCCTCTCCTCTAAGGGTCGCCCCTTCACCCCCTATGCCACACCAGCATTTCGTCCTGCTTCCAGCAGAAAATCACCACCGCTTGCGCTTGCTTACTGCCAAGTCGCCTCTGAGCCACTGCCAAGACTCAAACTGGTTTGCCTGTGCCAGCCACCGTTTCGCCACCATCGCCTCTCCTCTAAGAGTCTTTCTTTAAAGGGCTTTCATCTGATAAAGAAATGAAGGATCAAACGACGGATATAGAAATCATAACCAAACACCACATGCGCTAATGGCGGTAGCATCAGACACAGGAGTGGCATTTTCAGATGAGTGTAGTGCCTTTGCGAAATAGTGCACATGTACCTGTTATACGTCGTTAGATGCGTATTTTAAAGAGCTTTCATATGAATTATAGAAATGAAGGATCGAACAAAGGGTATAGAAATTATAGCGGAACTGAACATCCGCTGATGGCAGAGGCAGCGGACACAGGAGCGGCGGCATTTTCGGATGTGTGTAGCACCTTTGCAAAACACTGCAAATGTACCTGTTTTACGTCGTTAGAAGCGCATTTTAAAGGGCTTTCATATGAATTATAGAAATGAACGATCAAACGACGGGTATAGAAACTATAACGGAACTGAGCATCCGCTGATGGCGGAGGCATCGGACACAGGAGTGGCGGCATTTTCAGACGTGTGTAGCACCTTTGCAAAATATTGCACATGTACATGTTAAACGTCGTTAGAAGCGCATTTTATGGGCTTTCATATGATTTATAGAAATGAAGGATCGAACGACGGGTATAGAAATTTTAGCCAAACACGACATGCACTGATGGGGCAGGTGACACGGACACAAGAAGCAGTGGCATTTTCAGATGAGTGTAGTACCTTTGCAAAATACTGCACATGTACGTGTTATATGTCGTTAGAAGTGCATTTGAAAGGGCTTTCCGATACACTAAAAGTATACATATTAACCCTACAGGTATTACTGTGATGGTTAGATTCCAAACTATTGTACTTTTTAGTTCTGTCAAGCATGTTCATTCCTGTATAGGTCAACTATCTAATGTTGCACAACAACATATTACATATTTCCAGAATCCCACATGAATGATCTTGCACATGCACTATAGATGTAAATATTAACGCCGCCGGTATAGCCGGTGTACAGATTCATCTGAATTCTGCCAATCTATATCACGTCACATACATTTTGCAGTTCGCACATTAATACTTATATAGCTCTACCACTGAATGTGCACCATGTGCGTATTATATGTATGTCTAAAACACGCCTTAAATGGCTTTCAAACGCACTGTAGAAATGTATTATCTGAGATGATGTGTAAGAGTAGTAGCCGTTATATCATGACTGCAAGATGTTGGCGAAAAAAATTGCACCTTGTAAGTCTCTGACAATTTACAACGTGCCATGACAATTATGGTACTGAATATTCAATCCAGATTGAAAGGAGGGAGTGTGACATGTTATCAGTGAAAACTTGATTTCAACAATGTTGGTATTACATTTCACTTGCATTGCATGCTGTTGCTCATGCATTGAATATCTCCACACAAAAACCATGCTATACCGCCAGATACAAAATGTAAATAAATTATTCAGAAAATGCTCTGTTTCCTTAATTCACAGAATTATAGGTGTATGAATTAATAGTTGCTTGATTAAGTTGCATATGTTTATGTACATAAGTTCTAGATGGAACTGATTTGAAATTGCCTTCAAGCTTGAGAACTGGGAAAATGCTTATCAGTGAAGGTCTTTCCTTCAGTTCCAGTAACCGGAAGTTCTTCCCTTATGGATATCAATTTCACCTTGGTTGTTCACCCATACCTTCTTTAATCAAGTCTGCTCACCTGCAGCTCATTTGTCATCATGGTTTTCTTGTACGACAGTTTGGTCCTGAATAAAGAGAGATCACAACTGCAGCCGAATAACATCTTGGATGTCTCTGCCCCTGTACCTTGACAGTGTTAGTCACACTATCATCTTGTCGCATACAATCCCTCCATTGGTGGATGTCTTTGTTAGGGAACCTAACTTCCTGTCAAGAAATGACACACAGAGGGAGAGAGACGTTACATCCTTTCCAGGATAAGATTAATGTTCAGGCACTGGAGTCCCATATCCAGATACCACGAGTCTTAATTCCGAATCTTTGTTGGTGGAAGCGGAGAGGTCATGTTATGAATGGTATAACCTGACTAAATTTGACAACCGAACATCACCTATTTATGGACACATTCAACACATGATGGGGAGATCATATGGACAATCTTGAGTTTCAAGGTCATGAATATTATTCGTAAAAGAACTTTCACATAACTGCATATTGATGTACGTGTCTACTCCAGACATAATATTTTATGCGGGAATATTCCTTCAGACTGAGGAAAGATAGTGAGATCCAGAAGTATTCAACTAAATAACATCACTATCAGATAGGCTCTGTGGACTGACCCGTCTGGACATGAACCAAATGGTCTTGCTCTGGGATTAGAAGAACTGGAAGACCAGATGGCTCTTCAAGTTGATGCCCTTCCAATGGATTAGACTGGCATTTGGCTTATAGATGTCAGATTACATCATCCATAGAATAATTAACAGTGATATCTATTGATTCTATATTTCAGTGGTTCAGTCACTTGCTGCTTTTGTTGTAAAGAGGATAAGGCCCTTAGCTGTGGTTCAACATAGATATTAAAATTGACATGTTTACTGTGTTGCCCTTTTTCGAAAAATGGTGTGGAATTGAACTACAGTCTGTTGTTAACTTTTTAATTTTCAACATCTTTTCTGAAACAACATGGTCTCTCAAGCAAAGATGTTGCATTAATGATCGCAGTTTTGGCATGTCTCACAATGCTCACTGAAGTTATTGTGACTCACAAAGAACAAATAGGATCGATGTTAAACTTTTACTGCCTCAAATGAACTTATTAAATGGAAAGACAAGTGTTTCAAGGTGTGGTAATGATCAACACTCCATCTATTATATGGTCTCTGTATCCACTGATGTATTTCTAAATCAAGTGACCAACAGGGAGTTATGGGTCTATATTATTTCCTATTTTACCTAATTTTTAATAATATGCATCAATGTGGCCTTATTATATTGTTGAGTTGCCTTCATCGCCATGAATAAAGCAACTGAACTGTTGATGAGCACTGTGAAGTTATTACTACAGTCTGATCCCGTTCTAGATGATGCTCATTCAATTTCAATGCAGTCATCCACAGAGGAGAGTTTGGATTTCTTTGCACATGGGGGAATCTGCACAGACCGGAGCTGAAGATATTGGGGAGAGTTTGTCATTAAACGTAAACCTTTGTGCTCGACTGTGACATTGTGGAGGTTACATTCACTGTTGAAGGCAAGCTACTCTTCATTGACGTAGCCAGCATGTTTTTCTGGCACCCAACACTGCCACTGAGGATGTCACTGATATTACGGTGTTGCAAGGATGAAATTTGACTGTAGCAGTTTACACTCTGCATGTTACGAGAACCTGATATCTGCATGATATTGGTTGGAGGAATATTTTCATCAGGCAGTTTCTGAACATGGAAGTTTCTTGCTGAACAATTTGTAAAGTTCCTGTTTACGAAAGCAGCAATTTTGACTTTCATGTCATAATAGAGCTGAGTTTACTGAAACCTGCAGGTTGACTTTTGAATCAGGGGAATTTGATCTATAGATGGTTCTTTAGTGTTTGTGGCAATATAGAAAGGTGTATCTGGACTTTAGTACCATGAAGAACGTAGGCTTGAGTACAGCCTGTACATGGATACTGGACATTACACTTATCATTTGTCGCCTATTCTTTGGTGCGTGTTACGAAATATCCAAAGGATTATCCCCTTAATGGCATGTTTTCGACTGCCTCTCAGTGAATTCAAGAAATTCTCTACCACTAGTGACACTAAGGATCCCAAAGTGAGTGGTGCTGTTCCACCACATGGTGTTCAAAATGGATTCAGGATTGTGAGGATCATGTTTTGTTTCATAGTTTGTTAATGTCATCGTCAGTGAACGATTCAGCACAGCAAGGTAGGTTACCCATATCTTCTCATTTGTTTTGTTTTAATGACAGTCTTTAACTTTCCGAATTCATGATCATATTGATCAGTGATGAATGCTAATGCTTTGACTTAAGGTACCTGTAAAAACTGGACAACACGTTGCAAACTGGAGATGTTTCATAATTTCTACCATCTTCCTTTCTGAGGCTAATAAAATAGGTATATAAATGATGTACATTGCAAAACGTAGTGTGTTTCAGTTCTGATCGTCTTGTGCAAATTTTTGTCAATTTGCAAATGATCATATAATTTTTCAGGGTCTGGGAATCGATCCTTATCGTTAGAATCACCATGTTCATCTGTTCATATCTTAAGTCAGTAGGTAAATCAATCTCACCACAAACTGGCACTGACATTAATGTGTCAGGTATTTTTGCAAGATGATACCTTGAAACTTGTCGCATCTCCTTGTGAAAGTACAATTGTTGTACATTTTGTATGTTCTAAGGGGCGCCACAATGGAGATAACAAGCCCCTTGTCTTTACCATTGATCTTCTCGTAATTGTTTACACAGATTATTCTTATTGTTGAAGCCATTTTGAAGTCGTGACTATGCATACTTTGCAGCACTTACAGTAGTAGACGACAAAAGAAAAGAAAATAGATACATATTACTATTTATTCTAAGTTCGATTTATTTAATAAATACATATTTACTTAACAGTCAATCACGAAAATATCAGGTAGTTGACAGGTATACAGTTATGACAGTGTTTGGCACGAGTAAGAGGTCTGTGTTCAACTAAAGCATAAGTAACGTATGAGTGAATTTAATCAGGAAAGTAGTGTGTCACTAGGTCATCACCATGGAGTAGCCAATCATGGGCTTGAAATCAATCTCACACAAACATTTAATACCAGTATTCTCACATGGGTTTCTCACCCAGGAGTGTGTAAGAAAAAGGGTTGCTCTCAGTGAGTCAGTGCATCCTTTCCCCTTCCATTGGTCTATTCTGTTATACATTACCAGGTCATAACATATATTATAGCATGTCTTGAGGTTATGAAGAATTGGTTTCATTTTGTTTTCAGATGATGTATGAATTTATATACCACTGCTTGTACCAAGCAAATGAGGAAGGCGCAGAATCAATTGCTTTTCCTGCCATTGGATGTGGAAAGTTGGGCTACCCAAACACAAGTGCAGCAGAAGTTATGTTCAACACTGTGGAGTGGTTCTTCAATACTGAACAAACACTGTCACTGAAGAGTGTGCATTTTGTTCTGCATGAAAAAGACAAAGGCAACATTAAGGTAACTGAAAGTTTTCAACAAATTCAAATGTAACACACTGTGTACTATCAGTCTTGGATGTCACTTTTAAGCTCACCTTCCCATTGTCAGTGTAAGGTTATTTTATGGGTTTTCATCCATCACTTGTCCATCAGCACCTGAAATCTCTTCTCCAAATCTACTGGACTTCACATGACATGCTCTACATGTCAATAGTTACAATAGAGTGACCTTTCGAGGAATAAGCACTAGTTCATGAAGAAGAAAAATACAGCCCTTGTGCCAATCTTTTTTCAGAAACCACCAAACATAATTTTGAAAGTTTAAAGAATGACTGACTGACTGAGTTTAGTTTTACGCCGCTTTTAGCAATATTCCAGCAATAGCACGGCGGGGGACACCAGAAATGGGCTTAACTTAAAGAATGATGTCATAGCTACATTAATAAGAAGGTAGTTTGTAAAAATCAGTGGAATATTCATTTTGTCTACTGTATGTTTATAGTACTCCTCTAACATTCTCTTATCAACCATATATATACAAAAGTGCTTATTTTGCATGTAATTGGTTCACTTTCAGGGTCAAGGTCACTTATGTGATTTCCTTGCAAACTTGTCATATTTAATTACTTGAGATATTTTATGTCCGACTTCTCACCTAACCAAAGCTAAGGTCATTCAGTTTTAAAAATGTGTCAAAAGTATTTTGTGTACATGTTAGTACATGTATGTATGTTTAGAATTTGATAAAATTGTTGCATATGATGGCTAGGTCTGGGTCTCAATTTTGGACAATATTCTTGACATGTATTTTTCCTGTGGGATGGTGACCTATAACAGTCGCCCCAAACTCTTCTTGACCCAGTAGATGAATCTTTGGATTTTCAGCAATGAGAATGCCAACTTGTCTCACACTGGTTCCCTTCCGACCCCACTTGGATTCTCCAAGGGGTCCAGCATGGACTACTTGTCTGTGTCAGGGGTTTGACCAAAATGAGGATGATCAGGGCTTACAACTTACACAAAACCTAGGGGATTGGTTCTTCAGCAATTTTCTACAGGATGCTAATAACTGCACATATGACTTCATTGGTCATCTCAGGGCGGTGGGGTAGCCTAATGGTTAAAGTGTTGGCTCGTCACGCCGAAGACCCGGGTTCGAATCCCCACATGGGCACAATGTGTGAAGCCCATTTCTGGTGTCCCCCGCCGTGATGTTGCTGGAATATTGCTAAAAGCGGTGTAAAACCAAACTCAGTCAGTCAGTCATTGGTCATCTCAGAGATACCTCACCTTTGCAGTGGACAATCACTGCTGTGAGTTCCATGAACTCCGAATCTAGCTTGCATGAAATGCAGTATCAGGTAAAGTTGCCTCCTCTACATTCCAAAGATCATTCTATGGATATTATTATTTTCTAACTGCTTGCCTTACTTATCTACTCTTGTTCTTATGAAGCCCAGCGGGGAAGAAGATCCCTCTTCAATTTCCAGGAAAAGGAGCAAATCTTCCACTCACTTCAGAGTTCAAAGGATCTAGTTATCATTCTGATAGCTGCCCCCAACAATATCCCAATGTTATATATATTCAAAGGGAAGCAAGTCCCCTTCTCTGCCGATAGAAACTTTTCAGGTTTTTACCTTGGCGGACAGAAATGACATCAAAATCAATATCTTAGAATAGTTGAAAGACAATCATTTTGAGAATGTCAGCAATATTACCTGACCCGTTCTGTAACTTTTGTGACTGCAGAGGGAAATTGATTTTGTTACCCAAGTGAAATGAATACAAAAACTACACCAATGTGAATTTTAAACATATATCTCAAAGATTCTCAGAGATAAGAATAAAAGGCTGATTGTCATCCTCTACTACTTCTCCTAAGATAGCCATGACTAACCCAATGAGGAAGGTTTTAATGGCAGTGTGATCATCTCCTAATCCCCAGCCTCATCCTGGCCTGTACTCGTGTACTGGATGATGACTCACTTCAAGCATCAACATCAAGTTGTTCATCAGATTTGTTCTCCTGATTTGCTTGTACTGTGAGTGAGTGTTCTATAGTGAGTTCTGAGTTAGGGGATTATGCTCAGCTGGATAATTTGGATGATCGGTGACGATTGAGATCTAAGACTCATGCCTCAAAGAAAGCAAAAAAGCTTTGTTTGATTTCTAGGGATTAGTCTCAAGAACAAAGTAGGATATCCTTTTAGGGACCAGTCATCATCAGACTGCACAGTCAGGGCCTGCTCTGTGACATGTCTTTTTGGCATTTTTACAGGTACTGGAATTACCAGCAATCCTGTCCAGCTAGCACAGCCCAAAATATGCTTTAATCCACTCGTGTCATGATTCCATAGGACAACATAGTCATGTGGTACATCAAAGAGATGGATCCCCAAAATCAGCGTCACTTATTCGATGACCTTCTTGTACTGTGCACTTGTTGACTCCCAAGTTCTCAAAACTCTGCCACATACATTCAGGCAAACCTGAGAAGATCTTGGTTACAGTTGGTCTTCAGCAACCGATGCTTGTCGTAAGAGGCAACTTACAGGATCAGATGGTCAGAATTGCTGTTGCATTGATCGATGCTCATGCTGTTGAGCACTGGATTGTCTGGTCCAGACTCCATTATTTACAGACTAGTACCACATAGCTGTAATATTGCTGAGTGCTGCATTATGCAACAAACAAACAAAACCACATTCTGGCATAAGGTTTCTTCTGCAATGGATGAGAATTTTCTACAGATCCCCGGAATTCCTTGGAATTGATCATGCTGGGGTCATTCTTGTGAATTGTCTAGACCTTCTGCCCAAAGACCCACAGCCCATTTTCCTCTCTTTTCACTCATACCCATTCTCATCCCAGATCATTACAAGTCATCAACTTTGTTATGTCCTTTTAGGGGATTCAGTGAGTACTATGTTGGTCTCCACATGTAAATAGTGACGTTCTAATTTCTAGCAATCTGCAGAGACCTCTAAAGCATGGTATATATTAAGTATGAGAAACAGAAAAAATTCAACAATTTATGTCCAGGGTTGATACGTTTTTGTCATGTAGATTTACCTGATTTTTTCTTACTGAAGTTCAAGTTTGGATTCTAAACAGGAATTCAACATGGCCTTCTCATAGCATCTTTGATTTTAAAAATTATATGAAAACAAACCTTCAGGACTTAAGAATGAAACCTGATGGGTGTAATGGTCACTGTATGTAGTACCAAGTTCATTCAAGGCATCAAGATCCAAAATCAACTATGGCTTCCAATATCCATAATGGAGTCACACCTCAGACCTTTACTGTTAATCAGCCATTGGTGTACAAAATGTAAGCAATTTTGGTGTCATTTGGTTTATGGAAAACATGTACCGTACATTTCAAATCTTTGTGCCTAAACGCCTGTTCTGTAATGGTATTTGTTGACATTTTACCTGTTGACGACAAAAGGAAGCAGGTTAGCAAGAGTGCTGTTCATAATAAAAAAAATTATATAAACAAAAATCTTTCTAGCTTATTGAAGGTTACTGCTACACTTTACTTATAGGGTTAACATATTTTGATTTTAACTCATCTTATGATGATTTTTATGTAAGCATATTTTAATTATGGGGGCTATACGGGAAATGAAAAAGTATATTCTTTCTATGCAGGTACAGTGGAATCTGTCTATTGTTACGGACTGGCCTGGGACCGACTCATTTCTCTGGATTATAAAGCTGTCTGGATTAGTCAACTTATGGCCATTACTATTAGACACTGCCATGATGAGCTCTCATAGCAAGTTGAAATGTGATGAAGCTATACAAAGATGAAAGTCTACATGTTTGTTGTAATCTGATATCTCTGCTTCAGGTTTTCAATGCAGAGAAGATGGCAAGATCATACCATGTGAAGAGTTTCACAGAAGGTTAGGAATGATTTGTGTTGTTGTTTTTCATAATACCTACACACTCATTTGCTCCATAGAGTAAACTTAGCACTTGTATTTGCATACCACATATGCATTCAGAACAAGTTTTGTCATATTTACACCCATGAAGATCCAGGTTAGAATTGGTCTTCAGCAACCCATGCTTGTCATAAAAAACAGTTAAGGGGATCAGTTGGTCAGGTAACATTGCTGATGCATGTCATCATATCCAAATTGCATAGATTAATGGTCACAATGTCAATCAGTGGATTGTCTGATCCAGACTCTATTATCCACAGACCGCTGTCATATTGCCAGAATATTGCTAGTGTGGCATTAAACAACAAACAAACAAGCAAATCATGTTTACATGAAATTAATGTACAGGTTTATTATTTCTGTAGCAAACAATTTGGGGCAAGATGCAGTCAAAAGCTGCATCGATATCAATCCAAACATATTCTCTACTCTTCAAACAGTGTAAGTACACCTTGATTAAAGGGTCATTTAAAACAGGAAATATTGTCAACGAATACATCATTTAGTTGTTGAAACATTAGTCTCTAAACATTGCATTGGTGCAAGAAAGCAAAGATTGGCTCAGACTTTTGTAGCAGATCTGCAGTATTGCTGATGACTTCTGTGAGAAATAACAGATTGTCAATGATCATGCCCTAATGTGTCAGAAGGTGGATTGAACCTGTTGAAACCACACATCCCATAGTTACTGGGAACTAACTGCACTGTGCAATGTCAAAACCCACTTACACAGTTCCCTACAGTCTCTCGCACCATCCCTTCAACATACCGGTACCTTTCACCATTGGCCACTCTTTGTTTATCCGTCTGCTATACGTGTACTGCTATATATGTGTCATCACAGCTACAAAACAGTATATGTCCAGATTCAGTTTACACAGTATCACCTCCACATGTCTAGTAATGGTGCTCCTAATCATCACCCATCTGGACACTTGCCACAAAAAATCTGTGACAGGCACCGCATTTTCCACAAGACAAATGAAAATGATTGTTCTCTTCTCCAAAGAAATGTCTTGGCATTCATCAATCATGATGAAAAAAAGGTTCTACATTTTTTCTTGAGTACCTCAGTAACAACTGTTGCAATGCTGTTTTGAATCTTTGTAATTTCATACCGGTAAGTTTATTGGCTTTCTCATTGATGTGTTTTCCTTGACTTTGTCCTCAGTTGAGGTACAGTTGTATTCAAGTTTTACTGTTTTGAATAACTTTCTTTCTTCAATTTAAGATGCTTCAACATCTGAGACCAGACATGACTGTGGTGATATCATACTGCAGATTATTGGGAGCTCCTTAGACAAGTGTGAGGAAACATCAGACGGTCTGCTGTGTTTTTGGAATGAGCGCCAGCTTGCAGGTATGTAATGTTTGCTATGTACAAACCTAGCTTACTTTATGTTTCTCTGGTGTGAACTCTGCTACAGCTAACACAGTAAGAACTTTTCTCATCATATGATTATGACAGATATCTAAGATTTTATACCTGATTTGCCTTTAGAGACGTTTTCTGCATCTTTGAGGAGCATTAAAGGTCAAGGTCATTCAGGATGATCAAGTTCTCATGAAAATGACATCCACCATTCTAAATCATTCTTTGAAAACAATAATCAATAAACCATCAAGCTCACAGGACTCTGTATCATCACCTTATTTGGACTTGATTGGACTTTTCTGATGTTTGTAAACAAACATACTTATTCTGAAATGACAACAAATGGGCCTCTTGATCAGTTTGATTGTCATTTTAGAAGGTGATAAATAATATAAAGGTATGATACTTTATGGATAATAGCTTCTTTATTATATTATAATACAACATTTTGGTATAGATTCTTATGCCGCAAGACTCTTGCTTGACAATGGTATAAAAATCTATACCGAAACATCACATCATAAGATAATTTTAAAGTTGTTATCCATAAAGTATCATACCTTTCTTAAATGGGCCTCTTGTAAACATGGTGTGTGTTACTTTGTTTTGAACAATTACATTGTCCCACAACTGCAACCATGAGGTACATGACAATATTGCTTTACAAATAAAAAGAGCAAATCACTCGCCCTCCATAGGGCTTCAATGACAGGATATGGAGGGTAAATACTTCAAATGGAAATAGTTTTTCACATTTTAGGATATTTTGTCAGTGTAATCTTTATTTATCTAAATGTGTAGACATATCCCAAATGGCCCCTACAGCAGTTCATTTTAGTTAATACATTCTTTACACCATGCTCTTGACTGAATATATTTTGATCTTACAACCAAAATCAATTAGTAATGTTATATGTTTATTAAAGGTCACATGCAACCAAAAAATCAAACATAATTAAAACACAATTATCACATATTCATGACATATAATATACATTGCTGGTTATGAAAAAACATATAAACAAAATTATAAGCGTACAATCGCAAATCAAAAGTGCAATATTGTGTACTTGGGTTTACTTCCCAAGAAACGAAGCAGCCGGGATACCGAACCCAGTCAGAGCGGGTGGGTGTGCACTCAAGTGTAACGGCTGGTTCATTTGCAGATGCCCTGACGGCTCATTGTGTGTGTGTATATAGAGATGTTGGGTTTTGTAAATACATGGTCACTTTTTGTGTATAGCATTTTGCAATCAACAGACATCATAACATGTCATGTGTTCAAGTATCACACTTGCCTGTCTGTGTAATTACATGTGACAGAGACCGAACTCGGGCCATAAATCAATGCATTTTGTTTATGGTGTATAGCCTGATTGGTGTTAAGTTCAAATTGCATGTGGTCAGTGATAGCAGCTGTGTATTGAATATTGTCATTAGCAGACAGGCAGGCAGACACACAGGTGTCAATAAAACAAGACATTGAGTTTTGTCTGTGACAATGACATATCTATATCATATCACAGTTAGAAATTCTGTCAACGCTAAATAATGACATTGCTTTTAAGTATCGAACTGAGAAAGTGACTCGGTAAAAAGAAGGTGTGGTGAAATAGACAAATGAAATTATATAAACAGTTAATTTACTGTCATAACATATAAAAGCTCATACGCAGTGAGATATCAACAAAACATTAGAAAATAGCTCACACCAAAGCCTTCACCGAGTATTCACCGGACAACCCGCTTCCAAACTGCGCGAACCTATTTCACTGCGCACATGCTATGAGCGCAGCCCAGCTGTTGAAACCCGTTTTCCCCCGAAAAGTCGGGGGGAAAATTGGTGAAACGTTTGAACTCCGATTTCGGGCGGTTTTTTTCATCGCGTTATTTTTCAACTTTATAAGTTGAATTTGCATTTTTGACGATTTGTTTCGGTAAGTCCATACCGAAAGGTATCAGAATCTGCAAAGTTGTGTTTTACGTTGCGTGTGACCTTTAAGGCATGTTATGTTGAATATTTAGGTTAACATCACCTGAATAATCATGTGTAGTTGAGAAAAAGACACTACTCATATTTGAGTACGATCTGAAATCTGTTGCTGATAAACTGGCTACCAAGTACTGTTTTAAGAATATCAATCTTGCTGAATATGTAAATTATCAAATTGATGTCAAGATAGTTATTTGTAGAATGTGTTTTCTACCACATGCTTCACCAAATGTATTTTTCAGATCCTTCTCAGCACCCCACTGTTGGTAAACATTTGAAACAATTTGAATGGCACAGATATGGTAGGTTTAATCCATAGAATGTGTCTTTAAGAAATTAGAATGGATCCTTACCATAGACTGTCTCATAAATACATTGCTCTGCACAGCTGTAGATAATAGGGATTAGAGAAGTGCCAAAGAGTTCATCATTCATGTTGCATGAAAGCTCCATAGACCAAAACTCACTTGGACTGCCAATACAAAGCATATTTACAAAACATGTCAAAAGCAATTATATTTCTTGTTTGAGTCTCGGTTTTACATACATAATAATACAATGCTCCCTTTATTTTATAGAACTTCTATTCAAAGCATTTTAGTTAGTATTGTCCATTGCTGTATGGGAGCCTGATTGTTCAGTTCAGTTCATGGCCCGTCTAAGGTATTTGCAAATGGATAAGATGAACTCATCACTTAATGATTGTTAAGGTTTAACAGTCACTCGTCCATTTACTGGCATTATCAGATAATTCATAAGCAAGATCCAGATCATCAAATAAGGAACATACAATGGAAGCCCTCTAAACCGGGCATTCGTTGGGACCAGCACAAAACGCCGGTATAGAGGGTGTGTCGGTTTAGAGAACTTTTCCCTTTTCAACCTGAAAAAAATCTCGTCAACATTTAATTCTGGAACAAACTGAATAGATTTCTCTTTCAAAATAGGGCCAGAAATTGGCATATTTTTAATGTGGGTAGTCAAAAACCAATCATGCGCCAGTGTGTTAATTTTGTCAAATTTACTGTTTTCACTCACAACAAATGATTTATAAAACAAGTGACACATGTCACTCACCAGTTTACCTGCCCTAATTAGGTCTAATCCTTATCCATGGTAAACCACTGTGTTGTTAATACACATTCAGCCAATCAGCCAATCAACAGGAGAGCCGAGATACTGGATGCCGGTTTAGAGAGCATTAATTACTGTACAAACAGTCAGTTGGGCGGTCTGTGCCGAAATACGGAATAGACTAACACCGGATTAGAGGACGTGAAAAGATCATAAATTAACTAGCTATTGTCAGGACCAAATTCTAGTGCCGATATTGAGAGCATGCCGGATTGGAGGGCTGCTGGTTTAAAGGGCTTCCACTGTATTTGTATTTGAAATGGAGATTAATTTCTTTCCACAACCTAAATACTCTGTTTGAAGGTGAGATGTTTAAGTGGGTTGAACTCTTTACTCACGAAGCAGACAAACATAGTCAAATCTTATTAGAAATTGAGAAAACATTTGGATCCAGTTTTGTTAAAAATGACATTCTGATCTCAGCCATCACAAAGGTAAAAATTTTCCATGTACAACTAGAATTTTCAGACATACAAGTAGGTGGAAGGAAGTGATCAGGACACTTCACCTGTAGAAAGTATACTTTCACACTGAAAATCTTAAAAAACTACCATCCTGCCTCCAATGTAATAGATCTTTCTCTCCAAAATTATGGAGAATGCAGTCAGTGGTCGACTTGGAGGTGAAAATTTAACAGGATTATAACACAGACACGACATTTATCAACCACTTATAATTCTACCTTTGAATGTTACTAGTAATAAACCTTGGGATACATTGCCAGACTCAGATTTCATTAATCAAAATATGATTGTACTTAGAATGTTGTTGTCAGCTTATGCCCTGGACACCAACAGAGTATCTTGGGGAACTCCTTGGTCATGGGTTACATGCTATATTTCCACCTCCTGTAAATCATGAACATGTCATTTAGTTCCTCAATGCAATGGCTGCAAACCATCCCTCAGACAACTCTAATTTTAGTCTGATTACTTGACCCTGAGCATACTGCAACTAACCTACAAGAGACTGTAGACATTATTGACCTTATTTTCTCTAGTTTGACTTTTTGCATAGACTCGTATATTATCAAATTCATTATTCAGCTACATTTGCATTTCAAATAAGCATAAAATGAATAAACATACGGAAACACACTCAGTAAATAATCTCTATATATTTTGCAGTTTTTCCAACTACCAATATTGATTTATTGTCCCCAACCAGTATGTGAGATTCAATCTATCATGTTCAGATAGTTTTAGAAAATGAGATCATACTAAATTATGATCGCCCCTCTAATAATAGGTCAAAGTTATAGGAGTGCAAGAGAAACATCACAGATATCTTCTCATTAAATTTATAGTGTTTCATTTCATATGACATTCCAGCTACAAATGCACTCTGGATGTGCCACTATTCCTGTATTGTAAGACGTTATACTTTGCTCCCTTCATTACAAGTGTTAGGTCATATTTACTAATACTTGGGTCTGCTTTTGTGATTCTTTGGCATTTCTCTGGGCTTGTGCTGAGGCAATACAAAATGAAACAATACAATATTAAAGACAATACAATATAAAACAGTTTTTGTAAAAATAAATTATCAATCCTTGTTAACTATATGGTATAATATGTACAAAGATAGTAATAATATTTCTGCACAAAATGCTCAGGTATCATTTTGTATTGATCAAATTTTTGTTTTTTAATCTAGCATCAGAGTTCACAAGAAACGGCAACGTACTAACTAGTGGTGGTGAACTACCTGCTACTATGATCATTCACACCTTGATGAAATCTGACTTCAAAACAGCTCTTTTCACTGGTCTCAAGTCAGCTGTGAATAATCATTGTCAGACAGTACAAGTTGAGCTTGCATCAGAAGGTAAGTATTAACCTAATTATAAGTCATAAGATGTCATATCTTTACAAAGCAAAATTGTATGATTGTTACAACATACTGTCACTTTATGCCACTTGTGCAAATTGAAAGATATATTTCCTTAGATATATTCTACAGTATTATAAACATGTTTTAAGCTAATCCAGATATAATAGCTTCCAACCTCCAACTGTAACAGGCAGGCATAATACACTGTACTGTAATAGACTGCTATACCAGTAGTTGAAGAGGAATACCATTTAATTGTCAATGTTTAAAAGATGCATAAGATAGAATGTGTTCCACCATACCTATATATTGGTATCCCGTGTAAGGATAATTTTGTTAGACTTGTGTCATCTTAGGATGATGTTTTGATAAGTGTTGCTACTTTTTCTTTAGAAGGGTATATTATGCCTGTACATTGTGCAAAAATGGTTCCATAGCCTTCAAAGGCAATAATGTATGATTATTACTGGTTTTACCAGCATCAAACAAAAGGTAGAATTATTCTGTAATGTGGGCCATGGCCTTATATACTGAAATAAAACTGTCTGTCTGAGTTGACCAATGATAAACAATCAAATCTGATACTTCCTCTCTTGAGCTCACTAAATTCCAGTGTTATTGATCTTAAACATGATATTTATCATGATTGTTATTTAAATTATGAATTGACATTTTAGCCTATGACATTGCACATGTGGCAAAATTATTCCTTGTGTAATAACCTATCAAAATCATTCCTGTGCATGCAGAACCTTAATTACATTATTGCTGTAACTCGGTATTTTGGTTGCCATTGCACTTTAAGAAAACCTTCCAATTCATTGTCAACAGAAGTCTTCCTGTCAGTTGTCCATAATTATGTGTTCCAGTATTAGGATCACAGTTAGGCAGACTCCTTCTTGTGCAAGTTGTGAAAAACCATGCTTCTTTCCTCTATGCATTAGAGAGAACATCTGTATCTTTTCTGCCATGATGGTGTTCCTGTCTCTTTCTTGCCTCAATAAAAACTTGTCAGCAGGTCATGATAGTGAAAGTTCTGCTTTCATGAGATGCTGGAATATGACATGTTCAGTAGTTAAAAGCTGCGTTAGTACTCATCCTTACCACTGTCAAATTTCACTAAAATGGCCATATCCTGGAAAAATGCAAGAATGAAGCAAGAATGAAGCTGCAAAGAAAACATTGATGTTTGGTCTTGGCTTTGTATCATGTCTCTCTTTTTATAGATGCCTCACCTCTACCTACCACTCCTTTCCTGAGTTGTCCCGTCCCATACCTTTCTCCATTAACATGTTTGAACAAGTGTTCACAAAGCATAAAAAAACAATAATGTTGAACTGAAAATTCAGCCATGTTGGCTGAGATTGAATCTTAAAAAAACACAACTTGGAAGCCAAGAGGCCATATGTAGGACCATCTTTAGCTCCAGTAGAAAGACCTGTGTCATTTTGTACATGACTGAAGCAGGGTATTAAGTGGGTATTTTTATGCAGCCACCAAAAGCTCGAAATTCAAATGCAATGAATATCTAGCTCCTGAGGCACCAAAACTAAATTTCCATCAGACACATGATTCTCCTGTATCAAACACTCCCAAGATCAAATTGAAATATTACAAGTTGCACACTCAAGTCAAGGATAACATCACCAACTGAGGAATAGAGCATATTTTTCCTCTCTTGCTGGATTCCTACAAAGTGATTGTTTTGGATTCTCTGATCCTTATCAGGACAGACCAAGTAGGGTTCATCTGTAGTTGTAAGATACTATTGTAAATATTGAAGAAAATTTATTGTTTACTCCAGCATGGATGGCCTCAAAGTTTTCATGTCAACATCTCAAGTGATTCTAGAACTATCTCAGGGCAATTCCAAAAGATGGTTATGGTGTAATGTTTCGTTGCCTCTCAGGTGTTTAAAGATAAACTCAGCCAATTTTAGGAGGAAGTCCACTAGAATATAGCCGAATGTTGTCAAAGCCTATCAAGGAGCATAGTATTTTAAGTAGGTCATATCAGTCCAGTGAGTCAACTTTTGCAAAGTACTTTCTTCGTAATCCAGCTCTTGGTTCTTATGGATTTTCTCATTCATCCCACCAAGTTATAAACTGGCCTTGTTTAGTACATTGTGTAAATAGGTACAGGGGTTCCAGCGTGTTGAAAGAAGACTCCTTTAGAAAACCATTTCCTACAGACACTGACTGATCAAAGAGGTATTGTATAATCCACATTGCTCCCAATTGATGGTACATATCCTTACTCGGGGACCTGATATCTCTTCTGGACATAAAGAAGGAGACATGCAAGGACTCTTTATCTTTGTGGACTTGAACGTGCTTGTTTACAAACAGCCTGTTAATTGTTAGCTCCTGGGGGCATCAAATTCAGGATGGTGAGCCCACATGGACTGTCCAGAACTGCCTCAAAGAAAAGACAGGCAATGGTTTTGGAGATTAAAGGACTAAATGTCAAAATGGCACCAAGAACATTTTTTAGCCGTGCCATTTCTGTATTTACCGTGCCATGGCACACTAATATATGGGGTATTTCGAACCCTGCCATGGAACGACATTGACATACTAGGTGCTTCCATGATTTCAGAAAGGAATCCATACATATTTGAATGCTGATAAACTCATTTCATTATTTAGCAATAAATTTCAAATCATCATGGTCATTATCATTTATTCTAAAAACATGTGGGCATTCTCGATTTCTGAAAGGCACACCTAAAATATTTGTCTTGTGCCCTAAGGCACACTTAGGAAAAAAGTATTTCTATTCCTGCTTGGATCGACACATCTTAAGACATATGGTTCAGAAGAGCAAAATCAGAATCACTCTGTGCATGTTTTCTGGAAGAACCATTTTTGCAACTTCCAGAAGTTACCCTACAGGAAAAGTCAGGGAAAGCTGTTTTCTTCCAAGCAATGTGTGTGATAATCAACATTGGCTTACTCAAGACTTACTCTCGTTGAGAAAAGCAACTCCATTTGCATTTTACAAGGCGACCATAATCAAAAAACAAGATCAGTGAAAGTGAGTTTTGTAGTAGTACAGCATTATGGATCCTATTTCAACATCAGTTAGGATGGCAAGATAAGATACAGTCTTGTATATCTGTTTACTTGAATTGACAGGAATAATAGTTATTTCGGAAATATTATTTTGTAGTCATATAGTATCAACATATATACTGCCAAATATGAGGTCATTTAAATCAGGCATCACAATATGTCCTGAAATCTTTAAAGATTTTAGACAAACCTTTGTATCAATTTTATACAGCATTATATAATTTATGAAAAATAACTGGTGTGGCCCTCCCCAACTCCCTAAATGTTTACATCACTAAATGAAGTTAAACTGTGGGTTCATTATGTTTTCATGTTCATTATGGGTTCATCACATTATGAAACTCTGCAGAATTTAGCATTTGCTTAAAATTTTCAGTATTATGAAAAGAATATGTAAACATCAATATCGATATCATTATCTTTAGACAACATGTTGCCATTTTAGCTTCATATCCAGGTGAGCTACAGTGTGGTGGCACTACTTTTGACTGATTAATCGATTTTTGAAGTCTGAGTTTCAATAAGAAAGTACTCTTTTTATTTACAGATCTGTTCGATAACTGTAAAGCTTTGGTTGCTGATCTACAGGCTCACTTAAAAAGTAGACATATCACCAGAAATCACTTTTGTCTACTGACAGTTCTGATACCCAATCCAGAACACTACAAATCAGTGGTGTCAGAACTGAAAGCTGCTTCCGTCGGAATACTTGGCCGTAAGTGGAATTCATTTCAGTTAATAATCAGGGCTATGCACAAGCAAACAAAAATGAATAGCAATATATTGTGACACAGATATTGATATTATTATACATAATGCATCAGGAACTGAATCTGATTATACATTCAGATTCTATTTTCTAATTACTTAAGTAAATATTACAATGTCAAATTCAGCAATATCAGTTGTGAACATTTAGTCACTATTAGAGGGGGAAAAACGTGAGAAAAAGTTCTCTTTCCTGAGTCCTTTTATATTTGTATACTTTGAAAGGAAACATGGTGTGTTGATTAATTTTTTTGTAGATTTTAGGTTTAATGATTCAGATAATGCATCCAATTACATTATCTTCACATTATGAACATTTGTGAAGATGGACATGTTGTCCAAAGTGAAACATGTACATGTACTCAACACAGCTATTCAACAATAACCCGTATAGTTATTTATCATACAACTGGAGGTACCCTATTCAAATCCAAAACTCATTTTAAGCAAAGCTCCATTTCTTAAAGACATTTATGTGAATATTTAGGGCTGCATTAATCAAATTTTGAATTTTACCCGGACCATGTTGATGATCATGTGCACATCCTGAAAGATACTTAAACAGTGGAGTGGCGTGAAGTGTCTACGAGAAATTTATAACAAGTTATGAATAAAATAATCATTGTCCATATAAAATTATGCAATATGATTTCACCTCAAAATGGAATATCCCTGACTTTTTTAATGGTATGCAACATAAATGTTTCCAAATTTTGCTTGATAGTTGGGCTGGCAATGCCTCAAAGTTACCAGCCCACAAAATAATTCACTAGTCCAAAAATTCAATGTAGAAACTAAGCGAAAGATTGCAAAATTGGATGAGAATAACATATTGTCGGCATATATGATTAACATTTTTATCAGGCCATAATCATGCATAACTGTCCAGGGAACGTGGAGTGGGGGACTATGAATTCAGCGTCGTACGTACATCCCGAACTGTTGTAATCAATGCCTTCAAATTTGGTGACGGCCTACATTGGGGGATCACCCAGGCACCAGTGGATTTTGGTGATCTTGACCTTATTTTCATGGTTGCCACGACACTTTGACCTCTTTTCAAACTCTTGTTAACTTGATATCTCATGCAATGTTGTACCCAATATCTTCAAATTTGGTGACAGCTTACATTGGGGAATTACGCAAACACCAGTCAATTTGGGTGACCTTGACCTTTTCTTCAAGGTCACAATGACACTTTGACCACTTTGCAAACTTATCTAAATGCGATATCTCATAAAACACTTTGGACACTTTGAACACTTTTCAAACTCTTGTTAACATGATTGTATCCAATATCTTCAAATTTGATGACAGCCTACATTTGGGCGTTACGCAGACACCAGTTGATTTGGGTGACCTTGACCTTTTCTTCAAGGTCACAATGACACTTTGACCACTTTTCAAACTTATCTAAATGCGATATCTCATAAAACATTGCACCCAATGTCTTCAATTATGCTGACAGCCTACATTGGGTGATTATGCAGACACCAGTCATTTCAGGCATCTTGTATGTGACCCAAAAATATAAAGTTGTAAATATGTTATGCCTATTCCATCCTCTTAGCAGTGGGGAACATTGCCATATTAGTGGCAAACACTTGTTTAGAAGTGTATTAAAAATTAACAAGTCGGAGGGAGTGATATATTTTAAAAAATTACCCCAAGAAAATTCACTAGCCAGTTGGGCCAGTGACTGTGGTGATAATATGATGGCATGGCAGACCAAGAAGAGAACAGTACACTTTAACCACTCTTTGTGTCTCAATCAAAAAGTACTAGATTCTGTTACTTTACTGAGAAACGGTAATCCCAAATATAATATGTTACATCAACAACAATCAATACAGCAATAACAGAACTTGCAAACACTTTAATATATTGAGAGTAAAATCTTATTACCTGAACATTTCTCATGCACCATGATTTATGGAACAATGTATGGGATAATAATACTTCCTTTGAGCAATAATATTTGCTGTCTTCACAAACTTGGGGCGGTGGGGTAGCCTAGTGGTTAGGGCATTGGTTCGTCATGCCTGAAAACTTGGGTTTGATTCCTCACATTGGCACAATGTGTTAAGCCCATTTCTGGTGTCCCCTTGCTGGAATATTGCTAAAAACGGTGTAAAACTAAACTCGCTCACGCTTCACAAACTTATTTTCATCTACTTCAAATGTTACCTATGAAATCAAAAGCAGAATATTACAAATAATGTATCTTTAGATTATAAAGGCTCCTGTAGTTAATCAATGGATTATTTCAAATCAGAAGTATTCTGAAAAAAATGAATTCTCTGTTTAGGTCCTTGGCCATTTGGCCGTGAAGAAAATGTTCCAACAGAAGATCATTCAGGAAGCACTGATGATGGGCCACAATTAGTTGTATCAGGAACATCAGAAGAACACTGTAAGGCAGCCTACCAGCAAGTACTTGAAGGAATTAAACAGGTTTGTTATGTACTTGTGTGTGTTTGCATGTGTGGAAGGATTCCTCTTTGATGTACTTATCTCAACATGGACAATGATGACAATCCAATGTAGCATCAGTAAATAGGGAAAGATTTTGATATTAGTATAGAATTTTTAATGTGACCAAGAATACTATAGTATGAGTTGGCCCTAATCTATCCAAAGGGAACTTCTAACAAGCGGCAAAGGAATCCACAGGAAGCATTGGAGATGCTCATTCAACAAGCCATTAAACTGTCCATTGGAAACTTTTAACAAACACTAAAAGGAATCCTCTCCATGTTGCGTGCATGCGTCAATTGCTGAAATTCCAAAGGAAACAGTTTAAAGCACTAAAGAATTCTGTAAAAGGCATGGCAGGGGTCCATGCAACAAATGCTGAAATGATCCAAAGGAAACATTGTCTTAAGTGCTTCCAATATACTACCTCTATTGCACCATATCCATTTTTTCTCTAGTGGTTGGGTTTAAGATCTTGGTTGGTATTTGTTAAACACCACACTCAGCAATATCACAGCTATATGGTGGCGGTCTGTAAATAATTGTCTGGACCAGACAGTCCAGTGATCAGCAGCACGAGCTAGCATCGATCTATGCAACTGGGATACGATGACATGTGTCAACCAAGCCAGTGAGCCTGACGACCTGATTCAGTCTCCTCTTTCGACAAGCATTGGTTGCTGAAGACCAAACCCAGACCTTAAGATCTTGAGAGGAATAGATGTACCTTCACTGTCAGTTATCAGTCTGTCCAAATGCAGATATTATGTTCCTGTCCAAACATTTTCAAGGTGGGGAATATGTCACTTTTCTGTGTGAGGTCCAGTTGACAAAAAATAAATTTTCAAGCAATTTAGATCCACAAAAATCAGTTAATCTTCTCACTAATAATGTCTTAAACAGTTACTAAATTAGTATTCACATTTATGGGATACATATTATTCTACGTTTGAAGAACTGGAGGATTTAATTCAATAAAGTATATAATTTGGGATTCTATTGGGAATGGATCACACACACCCCATCCCCTACCAGTTTTATCTCCAAGGATAAATCAGTGAATATATTTACAATCATTGGCCAGCCTGTTACTGACATGGAGTCATACTTCAGAAGCAGGGAGGAATGAGATCAATGAAATTGTTTTAGGATTTTTCACATTTGTTTAAAATGGCAGACTCCCACATCCTGGCCAATTGCCTTTCAGAGTAATTCTGATAGAATCATCTGTCCATCAAGATGAGTTTAGTTGGATCATGATGGGAGTTGGACTCTGCTCATGTAGATCTTTTTTCGCCACCTCCCTGAAACAAACTGCAGGTCAAGAATATATTGCAATCCTATGCCCAGTAAGAGCCATACAGTTTTATCTTGCCTCGCATTAAAGCATCTTCTTCTGATCTTGCAAGACTATTTCGGACAACTCAAAGACTACAGTAGGCCTTGGCTATTAGGCTTTGGCTGAGACCTCCATAATTGCCGGTTATCAAAGAACTCAACTATCCACACAGAACTTTGGCAACTGCAGAGTTATTGAGATACTAGTACATGCCAGATCACTTGAAGTTGCCAATGGAGTTTGCATGACTGTTAACGGTGACCTTAATAAACTACCACCAACATGGTAAATTTATGTAACCAGAAATGAGATAATTACAACAGGAAGTGATGTCACACAGATGATATGTGAAATATGGACAGATAGAAAGGTAACTGGAACTGGAGATGATGTCAAATTTAACAGAAGTGACGTCACTAGTAAACTGTTTTTCAAGGAAATATGGAGCATACCATTTTTTTTTAGTATACCATTTACTTCTGTCACTTATCTGAGATTATTAGATGCAACACCGTATATGACCGTCTATAAGACGACCCCATGGATAAGACGACCCCCAAACTTGACCCTTAAAATCAGTGTCAAAATGGTATGTTTCGTGCATAAGTCGATCCCCCGCGATGGGGTCCTAATCGCGGCAAACACAGACCACAGACAACTGGCAGTTACCAATAATTATAACTTTGGTCCACATTATTCAAAGAATTCACTGTCATATATATTGTGTCTACTCACGGATCGAAACGAAGTGTAGTTGACAGAAAATGCATAATATATTTTGCTTCTCTAAATATCATATTTATTGTAGCAACAAACTGGCTTGCTTATTTTACCCCATTCAACAATCACGAACTGATTACCGCCTCGTTTTCCATTGACTGCTAGTTTACAGTAACATCGGTAAAAATGTGTGAATTTAAATGGCTTCCGTATTTTACCCCATTCCATGTGCTTACCACGTTCATGAGGGTCCGTATAACCTTAGTGTTGATTATATATATTTTACATAAAAACTGTAAATAAAATTACACAATGCTAGGATATATTTCTTTGGGTTAAATAATAGTATTCTGTATTATATTTTACTGATGACTGCGTCAGAATTCATCCCGTTATATTATTGTGCATGTTTGAACTTGTTCGCCGGGAAACGTGTGCACAGCTGATTGCTATTTCCGGCTTTGTGTACGAGACAAATACGCACGGTAATCTTAATCCCTGCAAATAATACAATGCCCAGCAAAAACAACTTATAACTTAAAAGGTAAATAATCTTGTCTAGTGATGTTTAATTGCAAATTTGACGTCTCTACTGACAAAGTCGTCTTCTGTTGTTTGTTCACGCGAAGTGATACGATGTTGTTTTCTTACCCCTGGAAAAAAGTTTGATGAAAGCGTAACCCATGGATAAGACGACCCCCTTCTACAGACTGCTTTTTTTGGTCCTCAAAATTCGGCTTATAGACGGTCATATACGATATGTTGCTGAAAACGTAGAGAAATTTTATGTATGTTAGACATTGCTTCATCAAGACAATGGATACTTTACATGAAGGGTTTTTGTTAATATAATTAGAATAATTAGTTTTTTAAGATGCGGTGCTCTTATATCATCCAAACTACAGTACACAGACCAGTGTATAAAATAAGGCCCGTCTGAACGCCCAAGCTGGACTAGATTTCTGACAGACGGTCTAAATTTACAACCAGCCAGCTTGATGGTTTGGTAAAAATTTAGAGAACAAGTTCCATACATCAGAGTAAATTCACCATATCTTAAATCTATTTTTCAAATTAAATGTCACATTTCGACTTCACAATTACTGTTTCAACATTGAACTATCATATCACAAGCACAAAGCACTGCGTTGACATATGTTATCACTAAAACAGCGACTAAACAATAACTAAAAATTTAGTTATTTTCTTTGGATTGTTTGGTCTGGTTAAATCCATTTTGGGCTGGTGACATTTTGAAGTTACCACTTCTGATGTCTGGCTGGTTTTTTGGCTTATTTCATACACTGACACAGTTGCAATCACCATTTACGCAATGGGTAAAGATTTCTGTACAACACATTCAGCTTTGAAATTATGTGATGAGCAATATTAACTTTCATCTTGTTTTGCCAAGTAACTTTACTGACAAAATTAATGTCATGATTAATAATGTCATTACATTCACATTCATTTTGATTGTTGCAGATACATGCTGCAATTGAGAACTCTACGTCACTAACAGACAGAGATGACAGTTCCTCTGTTGATTTCCCAACACCTCACCAAGGTAATTTGTCCACTTAAGTGATATCCCTGTTGATTTTAGGCCTTTTCATACAGGTATTTTTTACTCAATGAAGTTTGATTTGAGTTATGACAATTGAGTGAATATCACAGCGGTTATGGGAGAAAATCTTTTTACATAAAAAGAAGTAGGTAATTTCAGAAGAAACATTTTCTACATAGTTTCCATACATTACAAACAAAATCAGGTGAGTACTTGAGAAATTAAAGTATATCATGTGTTTGTTGCATTGAAGGCTTAGCAAAGAAACATTATTTCTGAAGCGAAAACAGAAACAAAAGAAAGGCCTTTATAAAAGGCAATGTTGAAGGAACCTGAGTAAAAAATATGTTGTCTCTGTTTGAGAATATGCTGCTTTTGAAGTCTCCAGGTCATGGACAATCCTTTATCATACAATGGACAGTGTTCTCGGCAGGATAAAGCCAACAGATATTTTCGGTATCTGTTGGGGTCATACAGGCATCCCTTGCCTTAACGCGGTTCTTGGGGTCCATGGATGACCCCCCGCGTTATTAGACACCCGCGTTATAGTAACAATTACATAACGCGGAACAAAGGCCAAGTAAAATCGTATTTTCTATGGACATAACAAAACTGCTATTTCGTGTATTGTGCCCAGTCAAAACTATATCGTATTGTTGGAGGTGAAAAAAACCAAAACTTTGTAAATCAAAAATAGATGTATGTACATGAAACTTGTAATCAAACATCACAAGACATGATAATTCAATTGTTGTTCCTGTCATGCTACCTGTTATTCAACTAAGCCGGAAATAGCAATCAACTGGGCACACATCGATGTTTTGGTCCAATGTACCGGTGATTCAGTTAAAAACTATCCGAAAATATAACATCAAAGAATTTCTATTCCATTATTAGAATAATTTATATGTCAAGCAGTTATTCTAAAAGAGATCTTATATATTGCTATCATAGGAGACAGTTTGACAAGTCACTGCTGACTTCCCACTGTACGTGCCACTTTGATTGTAAAAACAAAATGTTGGCAATTAATTGTCAAATATGACTATAATGAGTCAATAACGCGGGTCTAGGGGTCAATGGATGACAAGGCTGTAATCTGTTCGTGATTGCTGAGAAAAATGTGAAATTGGTGCTATCGCGGTAGGCGTGAAAAACGGACCCTCACGAATGTGGTAAGCGGGCGTTGTATGGAATGAGGTAATGCCATTTCACTCACGGTTTCTCCGTTGTTATTGTCAGTTTTAATGAATGAAAATGGGATTGAATTTAATCAAATAAAATGTGTTTTCTGACATCATACATTCTCGGATGGCGGTGTTTACCCGCGCAATTACGCGGTGTGTAGCATCATAGCAAACGTTGTACTCGTCTTTAGGATAAAGTAATTAGGGTGTTTCGCTGTTCATATATTATTATTGAAAAAAAACCTGCATGTTTTAAGCATCTGAAAAACCATGGACATGTACGATAAACACTGTTAATTGCAATCCGCACTGAATTTCACTAGTTTACAACGTGATTAACCAGAGCTCAAGAGCGGATTTGTTGATGTGATATTTTCGATGACGTAAATATGTGTGATCGCTGGGCAACTTTTTTTGTGGGAGCCACGGATTACCCTGCGGTTTAACCGAATCCGCGGTATCGCGAAGAGCGTTATTGCGCGAGGGATGACTATATGGATATCGATGCAAATTAGAGGGATCATATGCAAATTTTAGGGACTACTTCCACAGTTTAAACAAACATGGCATAGTAGTTACGGTACTGTCAGTGCTTTGATCCAAGAAATAGAAATTCGTAGGGTTATGAAGATACCAACACCAGTTCCCCAACCGACTGGTAGTGTTAGCAAGCAGAACATGTCATGCGAATGTTAAAGTGTATTTGTTGTTTAAAAGGTTAATTGAAGGTTTCTGAAGGTTGATGCACATGAAGGAGACCAACTAGCTTTGCGAGGGAAAAATTAGGTCTGCGTCATGTGCATTTGACCAGTAGTGTTAAGTCAGTATTAATTGTTTTTTCGGATAATTCGGATTATATGCCTGGGTGAACAGCTCATTAGGTCTATCAGTCTATCTTGGTACATACAAAATTAAATCGGATATATATTTTTATACGTTTATTGACATACATACAGCTCTGTATGATTCAGATGTTACATAACAAATGGAAGCAAGCACAACGTAAGGTTGAAAGAAGCAGAATCTGCAAAGTCAATGAGGGTGATTTTGTCGTGTAGATGCCGTTTAGAGCTAAAACGGTCTCGTCCAATCGGACATATTTCCTTCTGTTTGAGGGTGGTTTGCCTCCAGCTGCATATTGTTTCAATCTCGACTCAGTGGACATTTGTATTGACATAAGGAATGTGATGGTTAAGCCTTTCTAGGGATTGTGTCCAGGCGACTATGGTATTCTTCCAGGTTGGTCCGTGGCTAGATGATTTGGTGGTGGTTCCACTGGTGGGTGTGTAGATCACCATCTCTCCACTGGATCTCTTAAGTAGTATTCCAATGATCACTTTTCATATTATTATGATTAAGTGTCAAGTGTCATTTTGAACAAGGTTCAATATGGGTGAACACCTACTCATATAGGTGATTCCTGATTGATCAGTATTCACTAAGTTAATTGGTCAATCAAGAAATCTCATCTTTAAAACTCTAAACAAACACCAATCGTTTGCAAGACCAGATCGATGAGCATCAAAGGGAAAAAGAGGTCTGACTGATGTGCATAGTTTGAAACCTAAAGGTCTGCGTCGTGTGCAGACACCGTTTCTGAATGTCCACAGAAGTTTGTTGTTATTTTTCAAATGTAAGATGTTTCGAGATGTTTCGACAACAATACATTTTTTTTTTTTACATAAATCAGGGTTCGAAATCTTCGCTAGTCCGCTAGCCCAAGGCTAGTAAATCTCCCGGAGGACTACCAAAACATCTAACTGTAGTAGTACGCTGGGCTAATACAATTTTCTGCTTAACCCATTCAACACCGTAGGCCGGAAAAGCGGCCAAGACGTCACGAGTCCCCAAATTCTCAGACACATGCTTCGGCAACGGGTCCACATCAAAGTTGTCAAAGAGCAAAGTAACGATGTTTCGAGATAACCTAGCATGATACATCCACTAAGGTCCATAATATACATATAGTTAGTGATCTTGTGCGTAACACGTTCAGAATAGCATGATTTTACCCAAAACTTTCGTCTGACGAGGACGGTATCCATTGCTGTAATATGATTGGCTGCCTTAGGTCACGTGTGTGATTTTGACCAATCACGATCCTTGTAGCAGATTGTGACAGAAAAGCGTCACTAGAAACCAGTCTTTATCCAATAAAATCGCTTCTTACAACTGTGAAAATACTCTTGGCAAGGGTACAGTGATATTGTTCAGAGCTTTCGAACGATACCAGCCATCAAGTGAATCACCTCACATGTTTTTCATACGAAGCTTCGAAAACGGAGGTATTTCCCACTGTTGTATCACGTTACCGAGCGGAAAGCCACTGGTATCGGGAAATAGACAACCATACATATTAGTTGAGAAATCTGTTAGTTAGAAATAATAGTTTTCCGTTTACGTAAACATGAAAATATAAAAAAAACGTAAGGGGATAGTTATGACGTGTTACAAATGGAAAAAATCGCCGCATTTTTTGCTCCCTTCATGATTTATCTGGACATTATAAATATGTAAGCTTGCATTTTCATTAAATATTAACTTATTTATGTTGTAGTTGTATTATTTGAATAATATGATCATATCCATCTGTCATGACTGAATTAAACTATGCCAAAACATAGTTCGTTTGTTTGTTATGATACCACACCTCTGCCAATACTGCTTGACAAAGTTAAGTTAATTTTTTGGTTTATTAAAGATTGAAATTTGAGGACTACCAAAATTGTGTGAGGACTAGTAGACATTTCAAAGAGATTTCTAACCCTGTAAATACTTACTGGGGACTAAATGACCTAATGCAATCAACTAATTGATCTGTAGAATATTGTGTCACCGAGCTTGTGACATTATACAATTATAAACTCTTGTAGAGGTCGATATCGGTTTTTATTGACCTGAGTAAAAACAATATCGACCGAGCTTGCGAGGTCGATATTGTTTTTCTCAGGTCAATAAACCGATATCGACTTCTACAAGAGTCTATAATTGTTTTATTATATAATGAAAAGAGAAACGGGTTTTAACATAAGCTTTTAATGCACACACTGTGCCATCTATCCGAGTGATCTGATAGGTTGAAAAGCGGGGGAAGCCCCTTTGTACGGGATTCCTTGTCTATTTTTAGTAACCCAAGTCAATATCGTAATTTATCAGAAAACTCAAGTCAATATCGTGTTTTGTAGTCAATCATGTGACGGTCTTTTGACCAATCGTGGTACAGGAAAAATACTAGCTATATAATAATATACAGTTATAGACTCTTTTAGAGGTCGATATCGGATATTATATAGACAAAGAGAAACAGGGTTTAACATAAAGTTTTAATGCACACACTGTGTCATCTCCGGTATACAGTTCATCATTACGTAACACATCTTCACAATCAAAATATTTCTTTAAATGTACCAGAAACATCAAAGACAACTTTTAAATAACAAAACTTTAAAGAGACGATATCAGTCTGAATATACAGATGATTGTTCATCTAGCTACTTTATTACTGCTTAGAGTTGAAGTTATAATTGATGGTCACATTACAGTTATTAATAACTGGTCCTGGCATCTGAATCATCAGTCTATTTGTCATGCTGTGATTAAGTACATGCATATTGTTATCAGAAACAGAAACAGATGACTCAGGTACAGGGAGAGTTTTGAGGATTTCATCAAACTCACAGTCAGTCAAAAAATTTGTTAGGTCATGATCACCGAGGATAGGCAAAGAGTTTCCTTCTCCCTAGTAGGTTGAGCACAGGTCATATCACTGATGGCGAGTGGACATCATCTTCTTGATCTCTGTCATCAGTGAAACCAGTGTAAGTTTTCAGACTGGTTTCTGCTTTATGTCCTGTGACTGTCATAATATGCAGCGATGGCACCTGTGCAGAATCCAATACATAGACTGTTGTAGCTCGCGAGGGAGTGGTTTGTATTTTTGTGTGAAAGACCTGCCTTTGTGCTGGCTAAGCCATGCATCATAGAACCAAGCGGTTTTGTCCAAGGGGAACCGCATGATATAAATTTCCATTTTCCATGTCTGAATTTCGTTGCTGGAAAAGTTTTGGACAATCTTTATTCAAGCGTAATGAATGTACTTTTGATGAAAGTCCTCGCTGGACATCTGGGATCGTCTGTAAGATATAAACCAAAAAAATAAAAAATAATGATAATAAATGATAAAAGTGATCATACATGTATTTCATCCGAACTCGGGACGTAAGGTTAGCTAAAATTATGCTGCAAACAATTTGATAGCAAGAATTGCCTCCCATTCCGTTACAAAGCAAAATGGGTGACAGGTCATGGTTTCCGGTTACGTATCTTTCCAGAGTGTCGACATAATGTACAGTAAGCCTAATATTTGGAATTGAATGTCACTATTTGATAACATAACAACATACCTTTCTTCTCATACATTAAGCCCTTGAGCCCGACGCCGTCCTCCTGATGATTTTGGTTTGTTCATCTCGGGTCATGTAAACATACATGTCCCCATCTAGCGATCGTGGTTACGACCAGATCGCTTTTATTCTCAAAACTGAGAGATTTTCTCTTCCCGTCTTCGAAATGAAGCATGATGTCAGCGAATACCTGTATTATAAAACATGCCTATCTTATTTGGGAAATCTGTGAATTGATATTCAATATTTTATTTGTATCGATGTTTATTCATGTATCTATTGTCTAGATCTATTTGCCTTGATGATTTTACGAAACTCAATGTGTGTGTTAACTAGTTTTATATATTCACCTTATACTGTAGAAGTAGTGGGGAATCTGAGCTGCACACGTAGTTGTAAAGCCTACGCCATATCAGCTTCTGCAACAGGTGGGTAGTGTTTGATCTCAGCGCAACCCGATTCTTTTTAAGTTCCTTTCCCATAGCCCTGAAGAGCGGCTGTGGTTGCTCTTTGAAATTGGCCCTGATGATATCTATTCCTCTTCTTGTTTTCCAAAGTGTCTTTGGATGCCCATGTCGATAAGACATTAAAGTTACTTTCTTGTAGTGTTCTCCTTTCTCTGACCTGGCTTCCAGGTAAAATTTAGCCAGTGATGAATCAAGTTCATCTTCGGCTAAAGTTCTCAAAATCAGCTGATTTACCCTTTGTTGTAGATATTCTCTGAAAACCTTCACAGCAGTGTTAGTTGACCTTTTAGTGTTCTTTGAATCGATATTTTCCAAGATCTCCTTCTGTTTGTCATCTGTAATATCAGCAAAACGCTGATTTCTATTGACGAATGCTGAAGCCATCGCTGACCGGCTACAAATAACGCGTGAGGGAATGATGTCAAACCGAGTGATCTGATTGGCTGAAAAGCAGGGGAAGCCCCTTCGTACGGGATTCCTTGTCTATTTTTAGTAACCCAAGTCAATATCGTAATTTATCAGAAAACTCAAATCAATATCGCGTTTTGTAGACAATCACGTGACGGTATTTTGACCAATCGTGATACAGAAAAAATACTACCTATATAATAAAACATATTACTATGCACATATTTGTGACATCATACACATCTGTGCACATTCCACGAAGATTAGTTTCATGATTTGGGGCAATTGAAATGACATTTTTATCCCACCGGCATGTAATGCGGTAGGATATAGTCGTCGTCTGTCGGTCTGTCCGTCCGTCCGTAATCATTTTGTTTCCAGAGCATAACTCAAGGACCGTTCGATATTTTTAAAAGAAAATTGGTAGATATGTCAAGCATAACCTAAGTTGGTGCCTTTTGCTATTTACAGGTTATTGTCATTTTTATTTTTCTCGGTTTCCATGGAAACGATTCAGACTTAGTCTCAAAAAGTAAGGGTTGCTTTCGTTTCCGGAGCACAACTCAAAGCCGTATAATATTTTTCAACAAAACTTGGTAGATATATCAAACAGATCCTAAAGTTGTGCCTTTGGCTATTTGCAGATTTTTGGCATTTTTATTTTTCCCCCGGTTTCCATGGAAATGATTCGGACTTAGTCCCAAAAGTGAGAGGTGGGGTTCGTTTCCGGAGCAATGAACTCAAGAACCATTCAATATTTTTCTACAAAACTTGGCAGATATATCAAACAGAACCTTAAGTGGTGCCTTTTGCTATTTGCAGATTCTTGTCATTTATTTTTTTCATGATTTCCATGGAAACGATTTGCACTTAGTCTAAAATCAAGCTGGACTTTAAGTAACTGTCAGATAATTTGTTCTTTCAAAGATGTGGGGGCCGGGGGGATATGTCATCTTCTGATGACTCTTGTTTGTAAATCTTAAAGTAAGAATGATTTTGTATGATAAATAGGTTATCACACTTGTGTGTTTTAAGAAGGTTAATATCCTGCATGAGGATATTAACCATTCCAAAACACACTCACGTGATAGCATATATTTACTTCTTTAGAACCCTTTCTTTTAACCGTGTGGTTAATGTTGGAATTTAGTACCAATATTGCGACAGGGCATCCCTATGTCATGCATGCCAATAACTTGCCGTCGTGTATTTCTGAGAGTTTTTCCATGTCAAGAAAAGTTATTACTTGGTACTGTCATCTTTCAAATCAATAATGAAGATAACAACTTTATGTTTATTGCATAGACTGATGTTTTGGTTTTCTTACACCATTATCAAGCTAAATGACTACAACCAAATGATGAGAAATATACATAGTATGTTATGACAAGCTATGTTAGCAACAAACAGAACTTGAATTTGTATTATAAATTTGGACGGTAAAATACTGGATAGTAAATTGCTTGACAACAATACAAGAATCTGTATCGAAACGTCGCATCATCCGAACTAAGTTAAGACATTATATTCACTGGGAATATATGGATAATTTAATACAGATTTGATCAAAGTGTGTTTCCACACAAAATCATATTAAAATTTCATAGTTTCAGTCAAAATTATATATGCACATTTGTTAAAATGAACAAACGATATACCGATGGAAAAAATGAGTGAATGCATATTTCATGAAACCTTGAATGTCACAACTATCACGACAATGCAAATATGCCTTTGCAATTAGTGCAACCAAATGCAATAAAATTCACACACATGTGGAAATCATGTATCACTGATGTGATGCACATTAACATAGATAGAATGGGCTCTTCTAATTTATAGTGTATGGTTAAACAGGTTTATAATGTATAGTGCCCATGGCAGCCAACTGAAGCAGAGGAAAACTATACTCAGTTCTGAAAGAAAGGTGAATCGCGTAAAACTTCGATTCAGTGGTGAATAAAGAGATAGATGTTTGCTTTTGAAAACATGCAGAGAAAAGAATTTCAGTCCTTAAAGTGAACATGAAAATGGTCTTGATTCATAAAGAGACGTGTTATGTGATAATGTCGTTAGATTGCTCCATTTGGTAACAGCACTTCAGGATCATGGGAAATGGCATTTCAGTATTGAGCATGGCCTCCAGGAACAGCCACTAGTGCAGCCATCCATGACTGTCTGAGCATCAAACACACGCCACTTCACCCTCATTTATGTTTTATTTCATGTAATATGATATATTTTCAATGTTCACGTTCCTTTTTGGACCGCCATATAGCTGGAATATTGCTGAGTGCGGCGTAAAACTAAACTCAAACTCCTTTTTGGAAATCAGTATACATATTATTGTGAAACATTTGATTATTTAGGATTGGAATCTGTTCATACGACAGATGTAAAATAGTAGTACTCTTTTGTTATTTAATGAGGTGTTTGCATGTACTTCAACTTTGTTATTTCCGTAATGTTCCTAATGTTGAGAAGAAATAAGATAATAAGGGTTTGTGGAGGGGTCACTGCCAAGTGTGAGTTGACCTTTCCAAGAAGGTTTTCTCAGATATTTGTCCTATTCAGAAGTCAGTTGTCAAGCATCAATAGATGATCTAATTAGCCCAAAGCCTCATTGTGATATGATATACTGGACAAATTTTGAAACTATGAATAATGATCTATGTATTCATTGACACACTGTTATGAGCTGACTGTTAGGGAAACCTGAGAGCGTCAAAACGATAAATGAAGACAGAAAGCCAGTATGGAATTCAAATGGGCGCAGTGAGGATGGTGAGGACGGGAAACCGCACCGAAGCATGGAAAGCCCACACGAGCTAGCGAAACATTTGCAGACCCGCACGGGTGTGCACAAGTTGGTCCGCCGTGTCATGGCAGCCCAACTGCTGGGAAAACTCAACACTCCCCACGCGGAAGCAGCAGGTGGGAGCTTTGGACTCCCACTGTAACAGCGGGTACCGAATATCCAGGTAGAGCAAGCAAGCAAGCTGTAATTTAGAGTCGCGGAGTCCATGATTTACCATGCCACACTGCACCAGTTTATTTACAACAGTGAAAAGTTACAAAGAAACCGACCTGACAAGATCTTACCGCGCAAAGTCTTACTGGGTGGATACCGCCTGATTGGGTGAGGGGCACCGACTGCAAAGCTAAGCAAATTAAGAAACAAATGAAAGCAACATAGTGATATAGATTTTCCATCGCTATCGCGCTCTTTTTAAACCATATTAGCGATCAAACAAGTGAAAGCGGGTAAGATAATATTATTAATGATAACAAAATCATTGTGGAAGCGTTGTGAAAGGGATGGGGACGGGAGGGTGGGAAACGGACTTTTTATGCAGCAGGTAGCGTGAGCATGTGAAGTGCTATTAAAAAGCGTGACGTAATGCCGGCGGATATTACGTGTTTCTAAGCTTAGCTGCACGTGAGGCAAGTTGATGATGTAAGCGGAAGTGAATCCAAGCGCGGGAATAAGATGGTGGACGAAATCAAAACAATGGAGAGGTTAGAAATTGGAACGAAACGGTAACGCAGCCCATAACACCATTTAGCTAAATATTGCTAAATGTCAATAAAATATCAATCATAAAAATTCCAATATCCCTATCTTATTTTGACCAGAATATAACAAAGTGACTATCCTGCTGGCTTACGGCTCAGTGCATGCAGCAACAACTTGTGACAAATAGAGATGTAGTCAAAATAAAACAGTATCCGGACATTGACTACTGAATATTTGAAACTAGCATGTATCTTTCAGTTGCTGTTAGTTTATATATCACTTTGTTCAGTCTGCAATGAACCATTCTGTCGGTCTGAGGTAACATAAACGATCTGCACAAGATTCTGCTCCTTATAAAACATGTTTATTTTGTGTTATAAGTCATTATGGGTAGTAATTTGTGTATTTCTTGCAGGATTCTCATGCACGTTAAATTGCTGATATCTGTCCCAACAAATAAGAACCATACTGACTTCTTAAACAAATGTGTGTGATACCTGTGTAGATGGATGGTAGTAGTTTATTTTTGAGTATCATATGTTGACTAGTATCCCTACAACAGAATTTTGCTGTCCTTATTTTCATTCAACAATCCTTTAAGACAACAATAGTATTAAGTGCATTTATAGACTTGATACCATAAATGTCATGGATCTTTACAGCAATGTGTACACAAATGCATACTGAACTGCAAAAGAAACCTCACCTTTCAAAACCAAATGCAAAATTTTGTTCTTACAAGGTGGTGGTTTTATTATGATTGTACCATTTTGTTAACATGTTTTTTAATCCAAATTGACAGTTATAACCAACATCAGTATGTTTCCTGATGAAAGAGCATATCAACCAAACGCACCTAAACAGGCAGACGTGGTCAAAGGTTCTGTATGACATTCATGAAAATGAAAATGCACGTGCATATCGTGACAACCCTACCAATGAAAGCGAGTCCCAAATTCACCTGAAATCATTCTTGTTTTGACACAATCGCCATGCCACGACTTACAAGAGATCAGAGGAACCAAGTTGGCCAGACTGCATGGAGGGTAGGATTTTCAGTTGGTTGTATATAAAGTGTGTAGCAAGTTCGTCATTTTGATAATTTCTCGACTTCAACGAAGACATGCCGAATCGTTGCGTTGTCAATTGCTCCTAGGGGTCGGGCGATGGTGTCACCATGCACAGATTTCCACAAGACCCTGCAGTTCATGCTAAATGGGTTATATTTGTGAGTGTGAAGCGAGCGTTGTGGAAGCCTGGAACGATATCTTTCTTGTGTTCAGATCGCTTCAAGGAAGTTAAAGAATCAAATCTACTTACTAGTTGTAGTAAAATATGTATATGATTGATGACCATAAAGATTTTCTATGACACAACTTGTAACATAACGATTTCTTCCTCGGAAGCGAGGTTGTGGTCGAAGTGACAATAATATTGTAAGTAGTATTATATTGACACCCACCTCGCTTCCACGAGAGAAATTGTTATGTTATAAGCGCTGTCATGCAAAATCCTATTGGTCAATAAAATACATATTTTACTACCAGTAGAAAGTAGTTTTGATATTTTAACTTGGTGAAAACAAACCTAAATAGCATTTATCCTCAGAATGTCGGATGTTCGCGAGAGGGCGCCGCCATTTTTTTAAATCGTGAAGTCACGGGCTAAAGTCTGTTAGAAATAATGAGATTATGGTTTGTTTTCATCAAGTTAGAAAATCAAAACTACTTTCTACTCGTAGTTAAATATATATTTGAATCAGGACCAAAAGGATTTTGCATGACACAACTTGTAACATAGCGATCGGCAGTATCACTGTAATAAGTTGTACGTCGTATAGCATTGCTCACTTCTGTGTTAACCCTACATCCGGTGTCAAGTAAAACCACCGTTTACCAAGAAGCCATGTTGTTGTCATTCCTGATTGTTGTGGCCATACTGGTGTGGTGGCAGCGCTTACAATATACTCACGTCTACCTGCGCTACTTTTCAACAAGTCTGTATAGCCCACATTTCACACATAGGTGAGCGATCAGCCAAATTAGAAGGGTTTGGTGATGGACACAACATACGTGCGTTCATTGTTCGGTTTTCGATCACTTCACAACAACGTAATATTTGACATTTATACATCACCTGTGAACTGAACCTTTACCAAAATGGCTCACACACATCGAGCCCCTAAGCAGTGGTGCCTTTGCAAGAACGAAACAGTGAACTCTTTTGAAAATTGGAAGCAAAATCTAGTGTATATATTGTCTCTTGATCAAGACTTTGCCCCGTTTCTCATTGATGGCGCCGTATGGGGAAAGAAGACAAGAGCTGACCCTCTAAGACGATTTGTTAATGATGGGGAAAACGTTCCTCGCACTCGCAGACAAACAGCTGAGCAGAAAGTCAACATGCTAGAGTTAATGCTCGGGCAAATTGTTAATTATTGCCAAGTCATCTCCAGACAGACTATCGTTAAAAATTCAACCTCCAATGATAGTGTCTGGCAAACCATCAGATAACACTATGGTTTTCAATCCACTGGTGCCCTCTTTTTGGACTTTTCTGACATTAAACTCCAACCAGATGAACGGCCAGAGGATCTGTTTCAGAGACTAAATGCCTTTGTCGAGGACAATTAACTCGTTCGTAATGGAGGAATTACCCACCACAATGTCGTTATTGAAGAAGAAGAAGAAATTTCTCCATCCCTGGAAAACTTCATTGTACTTACCTTACTTCAACTCATCCACAATGACTTGCCGCAACTGGGGAAATAGAGGTTCAGTACGGATCTTCGGTCCAGAACGCTAGCCTCCTTGAAACCGGAGATTTCACAAGCATTAACATCCCTGTTAGATGAGATTCACTCCACAGAGGAAGTCAAGGTTATGAGGTCCGCGGCTTCCTGGTTCGACTCAAGGTTGACTTGTTTCAAGGCCAGATCATCCCCTCCTCTTAAAGTTTGTCCTTTGTGCAAACAAGCAGGGACACTGGACACTTCCTGAGTCAATGCTCATTTCTGCCGGACCATGACAAACGGTATATGGCAAAAGCCCGGAGAATTGCTGACATCCTTGATACTCCATACAGTGACATCTCTGAAGAACTTGAAGACATGGAGTGGTTGTGGTGCCACAGGTAATATGATTCGTCTGTCAACTGCGACATACCTTGGAGTCAAGATACAGAATGAATCTATATCAGCACGCCAAGCAGATGGCATCTCCCCCCCCTTAAAGTCTCTGGCGAAACACGCTTCTCAGTTGTTCGAGTTGGTAGGGAGTTCCAGTTTGAAGGTTTAGTAGAGGAGGATCTGGACATTGATATCCTCGCAGGAATCCCGTTCATGGAGTTGAACAACATAACTGTTCGTCCAGCCAAACATCAGGTCATACTACTTACTTGTACAGCTCATCAAATGACTCGCCTTCCCAACACAGCATCAGAAGAAAACATGTCCTTCGTTCCCCCAGCGAAATTACAACAATTTGGTCAGGAGAGTTCATCGAAGTTGCCCTCTCAGAGGAAATGAGTCAAGTCGACTCTACCTTTGCCATCGAACCCCGAAGAGATCTCGACAAGAACTCCTAAGTGATCTTCGGTGGCCTATCTCTGACATGGTGACAAGTGTGGCAGGAAAGGTACAAATACCAAACATGACAGACAATCCCATGATCATCAAACGACATGAGCACTTTTGCCAATTTCTCACCACCTTGGTAACCAGCCCCCTGGATTCAAGCTTAATGTCCAAGAAATCACCGCCACCTCCAGCACCAGCAGTTCAAAGGACTGTAAGTAACCCCTCAGCCATCTTCTCTACTGCTGTACAGATGGATCCTGACAACACATTTCCTCCGGAAACCAGAGAGCAGTTTAGATCGCTTTTGCTGGATTATGACGATGTGTTTGATCCCACTATCAAGGGCTACAACGGTGTGTCAGGCCCTTTCAAAGCTGTTATCAATATGGGTCCCTTCCAACCCCCTCAGCGCAAGGGTCGGTGTACTCAGTATTCCAGAGACAAGCTAGTAGAACTCCAAGAGAAATTTGACAGTCTAGAGAACATGGGAGTCTTTGTGAAGCCAGCGGATATAGGGATCACAGTGGAATACATCAACCCTTCCTTCCTCGTCAAGAAATCTAACGGAGGTTTTCGCCTTGTGACTGCATTTGCTGATGTCGGTCGCTACAGTAAACCGCAACCTTCTCTCATGCCTGATGTTGACTCAACATTGCGATTGATTGCTTCCTGGAAGTACATTATTACCACAGATCTGACGTCACCTTTTCACCAGATCCCCTTGGCACGGGAGTCTCTCAATGACTATTGAGTCTCCACTCCTTTCAAAGGAGTCAGAGCTTATGCTAGGTGCGCGATGGGTATGCCCGGCTCTGAGGCTGCCGTAGAAGAACTCATGTGTCATGTACTGGGCGATCTGTTAGCCGAGGGTATAGTTGCAAAACTCGCCGACAACTTGTACTGCGGTGCAGATAACCTTGAGGACCTACTTCACAATTGGCGACGGGTATTAGATGCACTCCAACAAAACAATCTGTGCCTCGCAGCACATAAGACTCTCATTGGACCAAAGACAGTGACCATATTAGGATGGATATGGCAAGAGGGCACCATCAAAGCCAGTCCACACCGAATAGCCACCCTCTCCTCCTGCACTCGTCCAACCAAGGTGAGCGGATTACGTTCCTTTATCGGGGCGTTCAAAGTCCTCGCAAGGGTAGTTCCACACTGTGCTTCACTCATTGCCCCACTAGATGATGTTCAAGCCGGCCTCTCATCACAAGACACCATACAGTGGACTGACACCCTCATATCAGCATTCGATCAGGCTCAGAAGGCCCTAACCAATGCTAGGACCATTACCCTACCGAGACCAGAGGATCAACTGTGGATTGTCACAGATGGAACAGTGAAACGACATGGTATCTGAGCAACCGTATATGTCACTCGCAACCAGAAACCACAGCTGGCTGGCTTTTTTCAGCGCCAAACTCAGAGATCGCCAGATCACGTTGTTACCATGTGAGACTGAAGCCCTGTCCATTGCCGTGGCTGTTAAACATTTTTCTCCTTACATCATACAGTTCCAACACAGAGCCTGCATACTGACAGACAGTAAGCCTTGTGTCCAGGCATTTGAGAACCTTTGTCGCGGAGAGTTTTCCGCCAGCCCCAGGGTATCTACCTTCCTCTCTGGTGTCAGTCGCTACCAAGCTTCGGGTGCACCACTAATCAGGCTCTCCTCAGACTTCGCAAGCCAAAGAATGCCTCCACCTAATGTGCCAGGTTTGCTCCTTTGTTCAGAGAACCGAAGACTCTGTTGTTTCACGTTTATGTGTCCAGGACATTTTGAAAGGCGATGCCAAACTACCGTACACCAGTCGTGCCCCATGGTTGGCACTTCAGGCAGAATGTCCTGATTTGCGACGTACACATGCTCATCTCTGATTTACAGTAACACAAGGCACACGACCATCGAAGAAACAGACTACCGTTAAGGATGTGAAACACTATCTCAACGTTGCTACAATAGCCAAAGATGGTCTTCTTATTGTTCGTCGTTCCGAACCTCTTGCACTTACCAGGGACTGCATCATGTTGCCACGAACAGTATTAGAAGGTCTCCTCACGGCCATCCACATCCAGCTAGACCATCCCTCTTGCCATCAACTAAAACAAGTAATGCATCGTTGCTTCTACACACTAGACATGGACAAAGCTATCGACCATGTGACTGGTAGTTGCCATCCCTGTTTGTCACTTGCGAAGGTACCACACTACCTTCACGTCCAGTCAAGCAGTGACCCCCAGAAGCCATTGGGTTGCTCTTTGCTGCTGATGTCATGAAGCGGGAACGCCAACTCATACTTGTGGTACGCGAGTGTGTAACCTCCTATACAACTGCATGCATTGTGGAAGACGAAAGACACCTTACTTTACGAGATGCTCTGCTCAAAATGTGCCTCGAACTTAGACCTCTGGATGGTCCACCCTCTGTGGTACATGTTGATCCAGCTCCAGGTTTCACTGCTCTAGCCAAAGATAATCTCTTACAGCGCCACAGATTAGCTGTAGGGGTTGGAAGATCCAAGAATGTTAACAAGAACCCTGTGGCAGAGAGGGCCATACAGGAGCTTGAACAGGAACTCTTGCGCCAGGACCCCTTAAGCGGTACGTGCACCCCTTTGACTTTGACACATAAGATCCAGAGGGATGTCCTCAAGAGAAATGTTGACACAAAGGGATCAATTCTCCAATGCGCAGTTACCAGTGTCAGACAGAGATCTTGTGACAAAGCAGCATCAACAGTGTCTTCGCAACCACCCGCATAGCGAACACTCCAAGTTCCCAGGAGGAAAGGTCTACTCCCCACCAACATATGTCTTGGTGATCTTGTGTATCTCTTTGATGACAGATCCAAACTCAATGCCAGGAAACGCTACCTAGTTGTTTCGATTGATGATCCATGGTGCAACATAAGAAAATTCACACCAGCTCTGAAGTACCGCGTATTGAGTGAAGCTGTCCGATTGCTACAAAGTTGACGATCAAGGTCTGAAATTGCCAACTTATCCCCATAACTGCACTGACAATGACTCTGATGATGGTCCAGTTACCACTGTATACCCTACACCAGTTCAACCCGAAGTGGGGCGGTGGGATAGCCTAGTGGTTAAAGCGTCTTCAGTATTTAGTCCTATGCTGGAAACACCACCTCTATGTACAGTAGAATGCCGCAACAATCTCAGCACCCTGCTGACGTTTTCCTGGAGTCAAGAAAGAATGTGACACACAGTATGTGATTGGACCTTTCACTACCCCACCCTATGACATTTACAGAGTGAGTCTGCTAGGCTTGGCCAAAGGGAAATATTCAGGGAAGAAACGCCTGATTCTGGATTTATCGGCACCACACGACAAAAATGATGTCCCTAGCATTAATGGGCTTATTGATAAAGATGCTTGTTCTTTAACATATGGGACACCAGACCAAGCTATTGCCATAATCATCAAGTTGGGGAGAGGCATGCAGAGGTACAAGGCAGACATCACGGATGCCTTTAAGCAGATCCCACTGGACCAAAAGTATTGGCCTTTCTTTGGTTTTAAGTGGAAAGAATCTTACTAAGTAGTAGGGGGGAATAGCGGTACGGGACCAAGTCCAACAAAAGCCTCTGCAAAGCCTTATTTCACAAATAAGGCTTTTGTCAGACCCTTAGCTCTCGCCCCATTACCCCTACTATTTTTTCCCAACCTATAAAAAGTTGAGACACCAGCGGGAGTCGAACCCCACACGCAAACTATAATAGGCCACACCACTCATCCGACTGAGCTATCAGGGACTTAGCTGACGTATCTCGGTTTAACGGGTCTATACTGGGATTGCTCTATAATAGCTCCACGTCATGGCGCTATGCCGTGTTGACAGGGGGTAACATTGTACCGTACGGTATGACTAATAATTCCTCTATAACGAAAGCTCTCCCTGGACCATCTCTCAAGTAGTACAAGTTCGGCTCGTCGGCTTTGATGCCTACTTTATCTATGTTGTAAGTTTTGACTGACCATATAGGATCGGTGGCTCGTTTCTGAGCGTACCCTTGTGTTCCCGCGGCTGGTAGAGGTACCTCACTAGTGCCCTATCTGGTATCTGTTTCTCCTTCCCACGCAATGGAGCAGCCGACTCTGCTACTATTGATTTTAGTTTGATAGCGTCGGCTGGTTTCTTGCCAGTGAGCCGTGTGGCTTCATGGTTGATTGCCGACACCACCTGAGGTAGTCGTGCTACCCATTCAGTCGACCGTTTCCCCGGGTTGGCCATCTCTCTCGCATACTGATCCAGCAGGTGTGACACGACACCAATGAACTCCCGCCAGGGGTCAACTTGCAACTCTGTTGGCCACGTCAGCGGACTGCGTTTGTATATGCGTTCGAATCCGCGGGCTACCTGGGCCGAATCTTTTGCGGTTAAGGGTTCGGCTTCCTTGTAGCGACTGGCAACGTCCACTACGGTAAGGGCATACTTGTACCTCTTGTCATGGGGTAGGAACAGGAGGTCGGCCTGGTGAACGCTATTGGGTATGTTAATACCGAACTTCCTTCTAGGCACGTAGCGTGGTGCCGGTAAATAGATCTGCCACAGGGCTTGTTTTTCAAGCCACGCTTTGGCCTCCTCGGGTACTTTCAGCCATTTTAGCCAGCTTATGTACGGCGCTAACTCCTTTCCAGTACCCACGCGGGCTGTAGTAAATAGCCTCAAACTTTCTCTGGTTCCGTGACATGTCTTGGTTCAATTTTCTCATGCCCGTACGCATACGTGTTTATCCCATCAATAGCTATCCAACGCTTAGTGTCCATAGGCTGCACAGGGGCGCCTTGTTTATAGTCAGTCCGTAGATATCCTATGCCCATCACTTCTAAAGCGTGTTCATTTTATGTCTAAAGGTACGGATCTTGAACAGGGCTTCCTTGAATCTGGCGTGTTTGATGTGTTGTTTAACCACGTACTTCTGAACACCCTTCGCCTTCCGGATCTCATCTCACCATTGTCGGCCTTCAGGATGGAGTACATCTTGGGTCTCAAACCTATGTACTCGGCTATGGGCGTGCCAGCACACTCGTCCTTCATCTTACCTAGGACCTTTTTGTTTACAGTGCTGTGTATGGCATGGTCCTTGGGGTAGTCGCTGGTGTCGTACAAATCGAGGCGTTTCTTCATGTCCTCGTACACGTCCTCGGTTCGAATCTCCATCAGCAGGGAATCCGTGTCGGTGTAAAGCACTTCACACCTGTCGTCATTACTTTGTTTCTTGAGCTCTTTGTAGTAAAAGTGCGTTACATCAGGTGTTTGGATAAATCGAGGATGCTCATCCCCACGTAAACAGGCGGTTGAATTTTTGTGGGTTTTCTTCATGTGTGTAGGGCAACCAGGTCGTCGGTGAATATCTTGCTCGGGTTGAATGCCGGGCTGGCTATCAGTCTCCTGAGCTTGTCTTCCTCATTCGACCGAACCAGCTTCACGGTCACGCGCTTTCCTCAGGTTCTCCATAGTCTTACCAAACACCGAGTTGTTCATGAGCTTGTAGAGGTTTTATCAAAGTCACTGGTGGCCAGCTTTACAGCGGAGTCTGTGTTCATTCTGATGTATGGCTCCATCCAGGGGCTCTGGTTGAAAACGAACACCCTGTGTATTTTGGTCAGCCTCATACCCAACGATCTACAGGTACAGCTGTAGGTTGCGATAGTGAACGATGTACTTGGTCTTATTCATTAAGTTGGGCACGAAGTTTTTCAATGTCTGCCACCACCCACCTAACAAGTTATGTTGGTACTCAGACATCCAGTCTGGGTTAACCCTCATACATTCGGTGCCAGGGGTAGCTGTTGTCGCGATGTGTGCAATGCTTTGGGGTATTCCAAGTCAACCTCGAGGATATAACCTTTGTTTGAATCTGGTGCGATGCTCATAACATCAACCTCGTGCGATGACCATTCGAATCCCCCTGTGGGTAGATACTGGCTCATGGCCCACCCGTACAGGTTGTTGGCGTCGAGGTAGAGAATATGATTGGTTGGCTTGCTCGGGTCGTAGCCCTTCACGTATTGATTATTTGCTTTCGCGTATCGTTTGGTTGCCATGAAAATCCCGCCTCGCAAGCCTTTCTCAATGAATAGGTGCATGTCGTGATCGGTGAGCAATTCCAACTTAGTCTTTTTCAGCAAGGCATCCCACGGCAGACCTGGGCTGGTGTAATACCATGCGAGGTCGAGTTTATACATGTCCGCCTAAACGTCTCAAACACGTCGGCTAACAGCAGTACATCTGTCCTCAAGTACAGGTCGTGGTAGTCACCCAGATTCTTACAGCCCAGTTTATTCCATACGTTAATAGCGTGTGAGTAATCGTCCTGGGTGATTGCCGAGTCTGTCAGATTGCTGTAAAATTCTCTGATGGGGGGTAGTCTGGTCTCGGCAAACTTGGCCCAACCATCCATGTACTCATAGGGGTACACCCCCTTCCTCATCAGCAGGGGTCTAGTCTCTGCGTCGGTGTATCGATCGGTGATGGGGAAGGTATCGTTGGCCTTGACCAGACTGTCGAGTGACGACAGGAGGAACTGAACCGAGTCGATGAACCTCAGGCCATTCAAGCTGAAGGAAATGTATCTCTCCATGTTGTTGGGGATGCACGTCAGGTTGCCGTCAACCCTCGCGATGGCCTGCATGATCAAGTGAGAGTCGTACCCTCTCAAGTTGTGAAATACCACAGGGATGTTTATTGTCTTGGGGTTGATTCTAAGCTTGAGGTTACACGCGCTGTGAGCGGCGCCTCTATACTTACCGGTGACGTGGCAGTGATCTCTCACCGAATCACCATTAAGTGGTGAGTCACACACGTGACAATTAGTGCTACAGGCGTGAGCTACCCGGTCGGCTTTGGTCATACGCATGGGAGAGACTGTATACAGTGCATTCCTGATAATTTTTTCTTCCTCCTGCAAACACTTTAGAAACTTTTCAGCTGCGTCGGGACCCCTATACACTACCGGAGCTTTCGTTTTCCCAACACAACGGACGACCACGTATCCAAACCCACAGGCCTCATGCTTCTGTGATTTCTGTGTGGTTGGGGTACCCCCAACAGCCTCAACAGGTTTGACCAAGGCTTCAAAGTCGGCATAGATGACATAAGGCACAGACATTTGGTTCTTGTGGTTGTCGAATTTTAGGATATTGTCACCTTCCTTAGGCATGTCGACTCGTATGGCCGTCTGCCCCACACCTTGGCAATCCTCCCGGTGGGATTCTAATAAATCAGCTCGGCTGAAACCGTGCAGGCATCGTACACAAAAGTGTTTTTTCCCATCGTATTTCGACTGGTCGTGCAACAGCCTACTGAGATGTTTTATCCACGTGTAGTGATACTTTTCACCTCGCTGGATCATGAATATATTGGTATCGTGGCGACCCACCTCCCCCAACACTGGGCTGACCCTGTGCACTATTGTTGTGTTACCTTCGTGCCCAAAGACGTTTATAGCTATATCATTCTGTTTTTCTATTTGAGTTATCTGGGATATGGGGGTTGGTTCATCTATACCATCCCAGTTGAGTCCATCGTCTTGGGCATAGCTAGAAAGCCTGTCTGAATGAGTGTCAGCTGGAAACAAGGCTGACCTGATAGCTAACCTCAGGCAATCGTCTCCTCTATTCTTGACTTTGACCATGGCCTGTTTTTTCTTATAGTAGGGGGGCAAGTCTAGGTATGACCCGCATCTGAACGGCACGTAGTTAGCTATGTCTAGATAGACATTATCAATTTTATCAACAACCCACCCGGACCCCATGTGTGTGTAGCATTCTAGGTATTCTCGTATCTGCTGAAAACTGGTATCGATTGATGCATCTATGGTCTCTGTATGCGTGACGACTTCTTGTTTACCTCGGAAGTAAGGCTGAACGTACTCAGTGACCCCAGTGGGGGTTCCCCCTGCTCCCACCTGCATATCGAGTGACATTTTCACTGTGATCTGAAACTTTATACTTCCCAGATTGTTTAGTTCCTGGTTGACTTTATCAGCTATCAGAGCCTTGATATCTGTGATGTCTATGTTCCTATAAACATGCATGCGCCAGCCTCTCAAATAGTTGCCTACAGCGCGCTCAGTGGGTATGAACTGTAGGTCAATAGCTCTATTCTGCCGTAATAGTTCTACAAGCTGTGGTTTCCTCATACGGGAATATCCACCTAAACCCAAATTGGGTACCTCGACATTTAATTGTTTTACAGTGGGGAGCTGAAGGTGACCTTTCAGCGCTACGGGGTCATGTGATAACAATGTGACTAACCCGGCTCTCCCCAGGTTGGAATAACCCGTGAACCCAAGCTCTTTTGCTTGGGCTTTTAGCCGTTTTACCGTGGGAGGGACTTCTAGGCCTAGTAAACTCAACAAGGCTGATTTCCTCATCCTAGAGTAACCAATCACACCCCTCTGCCTCGCGATCTGCTTGAGCTAGCAAATAGTAGTCATAGTTGCGTACACATCTAGGTATATCAATCTCTAATTGGGCCGCGGCAAGGGACGTAACTCCTCCAACCTTGATAAAAAATATAGTGAGGTGTCCATAAAATCCTTTAGTAAATATCTAGATACACCTTATCGATTATTCCCTCGACCCACCCGGAACATGCACAGCGTGTCGTCAACAAGTATATCTATCTCCCCATGCACTTCTACTCGCCCCCCATCAAAGTAATTCCAAGTGTGCCCAGCCCACGGCACATCAAACCCTACTTCCACAATGATTGTAAATGAGCACCCCTTATAAAGTTCGCTAACAATCATGGGTTTGAGGACACTGATATCTATACTTTTCCCCACATCCATCTGCCAGCTTCTCAGGCAACTTTCCCTGGGCTCAATTTCCACAAACATAGTTATACCTAGGTGTTCACAGTCTCTAATTGGGGACTTATCCTGAGAAGTCGCCTACACTCTTTTATGTAGGCCTTTTTATTCTCGTAGATGAGATGATGCCTGACTACGTTTGCTCTGTGAGCTTTGCATAGGCAGTAGTGCCCTTTAACCCCGATACCAAACACAGAACACGTGTAGTTAGGGCTTCCCATGTGGAAACAACAGTACCCCTCAGTCCTGCATCTCCTACCACAGGGTTCTTTCTTCCCATAAGTATGTATTCGCATCGGTACGGAGCAGGTCTCATCTTTGGTATACTTATATGAGTACTTAGTCTAATTGTTTTGCAACCAACGCAGTCGCTGCTATACCCAGCGCGATGAAGACCAGTTCACGGTCCATTTGCCCCTTGGATGGTGTGTAGTACTGAGCGAGTGTGGGTTTATTGAGTGGTTCCAGCTGTTTACCTGTTAGTAGGTAGAGTATTCTCTCACTGCGTCGTCGACATCGTGGAATGTTTTAACAGCATTTGTTCTCACACCTGAGTTGTTCGTTAATGTAATCGATCCTCTTAACACGTTTTTTTGTGTACTCGGATTGTGCCGATTGTAATTTCTCAATAGCAAGGTCGTGTCACTTCCTCTCTGCCTGTATCTCAGCCGCGTGTGAGAAGAGGAAATTATTCCCGGAAAATGCCAGGGCATTTACTAACGTCCAACCGACCATCATGGCGATCGTAGCCATCTTATATTTACTTCATAATATTTTCAGGTAGTATCCCTTGTTTTACTAGGATGTCCTTTGTGGCCATTGCCATACCAAGGTTCATTATAAGCATACCCATATCCTGTAGGTTGAAATCTAGCTTGATAGTCGGTTGTTTAAGCACCATTTTGGTCAACCGAGCGTACCCTACGGCTAGACTGGCGACCACGGTGGTGTGGTATGCGTCGTTGACGAACGTTTTCCCCTCAGACATTATGTATATGATATGAAAATATATATTTTATTGCATGATATGTGGGTTGACCTCTAATTGCGGGGGTTTCTCCCCGGGATGCCTGTGTCGTGTATATAACCATGAGATAGCCACGACAGCAGTTGCGCCTGCAATCAACAAGAGTGGAGCCGGTTTCCACGTGATACTTTTATTTTGATTACACCACCTTTTTTCTACCGGCAGCTACTCTCTTAGGGTTCTTCTGCCTGGTGACTGTAGGGGGTTGGGGTTCCCCCAACTTTGGGTTCACCTCGGGAGGGTTCACCTCCAGTTGGGGTTTCCCCAACGTGGGGGTTTCCTCCTGTGCAGTATCCATCTATACTATTATTATTATTTTTCCCCTCCTTAAATTGGCAATGCTTTGCCGTGATAATCGCCGCCGTCACCGGGGCTAACAACATACCGTATTTGTGGTACAGCACGCAGCTGATAGAGCTCAAGGCGTGTTCAATAAAAGGGTCTTTGTCAAGGTCTTCCCACAGGTAAAGTCGGCGCTCCGGGGGGATGGGAAGGAAGTACGACGCTATACCAGTGTATATCTGGGTCATAGCCGATCCTATAGTTTTCGTCATCTCGGCTCCGAGTCTAGCCTCGTATCTCGCGTACAGCTTATCGATTTCTTCGGCTGGCATTTTGTGAATTTTATCGGGAGTGTAGTCCCCAAAGTAATGTTTGGCTTTGCCACCAACAACCAACGCCACCAGTCTCTCTCGCTTGTCGTCACTCACCTGTGGTGATTGTGGCACCAACAGTTGCTCTAGCAACTCCTCACACTCCATCTTATAATGTAACAAGTAAGTTTTAGTTTTAACAATATAATACCCGATGCAGGCAAAACACAGCGAAATGAAGGTTAAGTTGCACACGACGAACACTTCAAAAACCATAGCTTAGCTTTGCTAAGCTTTGCTTAGCTTTTACTTAGCTTTGCTAAGCTAAAACACCCTATAAGCCACGGGTTGGTCGGTCTTGAGCACGATCTTAGCATGTTTAGTTTCAGCGAGCTGTTTCTTCACACGTTCCCGTTCTAATTTGCTCATCACATCGTTCTCTCTCAAACACTCCTCGAACGAATCCCTGTCCTTGCAGTGGAATAAGGCCACCCATCGCGTCTGCTCCCTGAGGTCTTTCAACACCGAGTTGAACTTCTGCGTTAGCACCCAGACGCTGTGATTTGCGTGCCGGACGGAGAAGGCCAGGTACGATAGCATGTCTCTCTTTTTATCCCACCGGCATGTAATGCGGTGGGATATAGTCGTCGCCTCGTCCGTCCGTAATCATTTTGTTTCCGGAGCATAACTCAAAGACCGTACAGTATTTCTCAACAAAACTTGGTAGATATGTCAAACATAACCTAAGGTGGTGCCTTTTGCTATTTACAGATTATTGTCATTTTTATTTTTCTCGGTTTCCATGGAAACGTTTTGGACTTAGTCCAAAAAGTGAGGGGTGGGCTTCGTTTCCGGAGCATAACTCAAGAACCGTTCAGTATTTCTCAACAAAACTTGGTAGATATATCAAACAGATCCTAAAGTGGTGCCTTTTGCTATTTACAGATTTTTGGCATTTTTATTTTTTCCGGTATCCATGGAAACGTTTCGGACTTAGTCCCAAAAGTGAGCGGTGGGCTTCGTTTCCGGAGCACAACTCGAAAACTTCTTAATATCTTTCAGCAAAACTTAGGAGATATGTGAGGCAGATGCTATTTGCAGACATTTGTGATTTATTATTTTCTCAGTTTCCATGGAAACAATTTGGACTTAGTCTCAAAAGGGAGGGGTAGGTTTTGTTTCCGGAGCACAACGCAAAAACTTCTTAATATCTTTCAGCAAAACTTGGCAGATATGTGAGGCAGATCCCAAAGTGGTGCCTTTTGCTATTTACAGATTTTTGGCATTTTTATTTTTCCCGGTTTCCATGGAAACGATTCGGACTTAGTCCCAAAAGTGAGGGGTGGGCTTCGTTTCCGGAGCACAACTCGAAAACTTCTTAATATCTTTCAGCAAAACTTAGGAGATATGTGAGGCAGATGCTATTTGCAGATATTTGTGATTTATTATTTTCTCAGTTTCCATGGAAACAATTTGGACTTAGTCTCAAAAGGGAGGGGTAGGTTTTGTTTCCAGAGCACAACGCGAAAACTTCTTAATATCTTTCAGCAAAACTTGGCAGATATGTGAGGCAGATCCCAAAGTGGTGCCTTTTGCTATTTGCAGATTTTTGTCATTGTTTTTTTTCATGATTTCCATGGAAACGATTTGCACTTAGTCTAAAATCAAGCTGGACTTTAAGTAACTGTCAGATGATTTGTTCTTTCAAAGATGTGGGGGCCGGGGGGATATGTCATCTTCTGATGACTCTTGTTTGTTATCTCACGATTAGCTCTGCAGTCATCCAGTATGAACAGCGTCGGTTCCCCTTTAAATTTCCCGTGATAAGCCTTCAACCAGTCCTGCAGACGTGTCCCCGGGTCGACTCTGTGTACGTCCGGGTTCGTCATCACCCAAGGTCTTTCCGTGTACGTTTTATTCATTTGTAGAGTAGGGCACATGATAACGATGTTATCGAACACATCCCTGTAGTACCCCTCCAACATATCCAACACGAAAACGGTCTATGGCACAGTGCGGGTCGCGGGGCAAATCAATAAATGGCCTGCACGAATCTCCCATTGTCTATATTAAGTTGCGCGTCCATAATCACGTACAGATATAATTTCAACTTGCCCGCGGGTTGAGCCTTCTTGGTGATCTGGATTGTTATCCCCTCGCTGCCGTTGTCGATGCGGCGACGACTACCGTGCAGTTTATCGTCATCCGTGGATCGCATGTCCAACCACAGCGCGCACTTGGTGGCCAGGTACTCACCGATCTTCACGGAGGATAGGTCCAGGTCTTTGGTTATGTATGGGTGTTGTTTGATGGCCGGTAGCTTTTTTATCTCATCCCACTGCTGGTATGCCCTCATACCATGACTGAAGAGCTGGTTGGGCACGCCCTCGATGGTCACTTCCACCTTTTCAATCTCGGGGTTGAAAAACTTCTCGCTGTCCCTTCGGAACGGCTCGTAATCCTCCACGGGGACGACCAGGATACCTTTCATTGATCGCGCCGGCACGTTCAGGTTGATATTCCACACAGTGTCGCTCTTATCCCGTACCATCACTCTATGTCTCAGTATGCGATCGTACAGGATGGCCACCTTCCCCGAGTACTGGCTTCGAACCGGCCTGGCCAGCTCCTGGCTAGTGACCATGTCGAACTCCAGAGAGATGTTGTCGATGGCATAACTGGCCTCATCACCGTTCGGCGTACGCACTACTTTGCTGTAGTCGTTAAATGTGAGCTCGTATTCAAGCCTATCACCCAGCGCGGCCTGGTAAAATGGCGCGTGTCCCGTGAGCAACTCGAAGTCGAGCGGCACGCAGAACCTGTTACCGTACGCTTGGGCGATGGCCTTTTCACCGTCCGTGATCTTGTCTAACTGGTCTTGCGTGAAGCCGTATCCCATGCGCAACCGGGTTGATTTGTTGATACCTTGGTACATGTCATTGACGCGTTCTCCCTCACTTTTCCAGAGGTCCCCGTAGCAATAAAATATGTCGCTGTCGTCGATGCTCAGCACCTCGTTACCGCTGATCTTGATGGTGGTTTTCTTGATGATGGCCCGACCTACGTTCCGCACTAGCTCACGTTTGTCGTTGCCTGAGGTCAGCGTGAGGTTGAACGCCAGTCGAACCGTGCCTGGTACAATGTCATTCTCACCAAGGTTTGGAAATCTAACCAGCAGCGTTTGGTTCTGGTCTATCTTGCTGGGATTGTTGGTGATGGTCACCGACTGGCGAACGGCTCTGACGCCTAGAGGCTCTCTTGATCTTCTGAAAGGATCTAGTTTTCTACCATACATTGTTATATAAATGAAATATATAAGTTTTAATACTAAATAATGGCTGAGTACATCCCTATGGATGATATGTGGGATGATAGTGCCCAGACATTCGGGGAGGATGACACCACATTCACGAACAACCCCTTAAGTGCTGAACTTGTACAGCCGGCCGTCGACGATTATTACGGCGCAGTTGAAAAAGAAAGACAACATCAAGCCGTTGGTACGAGACTATGCCAAGTTTACTGTAGATAAGAAGAGCACGCTGCGATTGAAGACTCACCCGGGGGTCGATATCATGAAAAAAGACGGGAAGCCGTATGCTTTGTCAACACTCACCAGTCGCCCTGGTGGGAGTCAACTGCTCCGTGAGGAACTAGGCTTCATAGATTACGGTGGCGCACAGTCTAAGCTTCGCCCGAAGGTCGTCCAAGATCTGCAAGCAGCCAGGCCTGAACTCAGCGGTGAAGGGGATATACCCCAACGTGCTAAAGAGACATCGGACAGTATCGAAAAAATATTGACCATGTACCATGACAAACCCTTGCCGGGCTCGAATTTCCCTGAGGGGACTGCGAGGCCTAGACGAAAGCCTTGAAACATGTACAGCGGAGAACTTCGTTAACAACATGGGGAAACTGAGCGAAGTCGGCGAGCACATCGCTTCGCGAAAATAAAACTCACCCAAACTGAAGACGATGATATGAAACGTCATTATCGAGGAGAGAATAAAAAACTTGGAAGACGAGAGACGGACTCGGTTGGAATCCGCTTCCTCGAACCGGGAAGCCCTCCGATCCCAGATCAGTCGTGTACGGGAAACCATCGATCGAGCCCTAAACGAGGACACCACGCTAGCTGACAGGATCCGAATCCTCTTCCGAGAACAAGGCATAACCATCGCCAGCATTCTGACTGCATTGGGCTTCTTCATATCAACCCTGGTGGTGTCATTGACAGGGGTCCCCACGCCTGCTGGCAGCACACCAACAAGTGGTGGGGGTGTCAAAGACTGGATAAAAAACACACGTGAAATCCCTAGGGGAGGCCCTGGCTAAACTGGCTGGTAAGGCCGCCGAAGCCCTGCCCAGCATCCTGGGTAGCATCGTCTCGTGGCTGCTGAACGCTCTGGCTAAAACTGCCACGTGGCTTGGTCAAAACCTGTGGGCAGCCATCGTCGCCGTGGCGGGTTTGGTGTACGTAGCGGGTAAGGAATTTTTAACCAAATGAGACCGACCGCGACCCCGCCAACCACCAGGGCTGTTTTACGGTCGATGTGCTGCTGATTGGACGCCTGCTGTTGGGGCTGTGGGGGTGTGGGTTGAACCCTAGGCTCTGGGGGTGGTACGACTATACCCGTTTCACCGGTCATAGGTGGTGGGACGTGGGGGACGTTGACATCAAAATTGACGCCCAACTTTTGGTCCGCCGTGGCTATCACTATTTCGTTGTTGTAGCCCACAACTTTTTTTACTCTCAGTTGCATATCGCTCGGAGCCATATACAGCCCGACGTCGAAGACGTAGTCGACTTTCGACCTGGCGTATTCCAACACGTCTTGATAGCGTTTGATGGCACTCGGTAGATCAACTGGAGCATTGATAGCATCCTCAACGTTAACAACGAACTGTTTCTGCACGTCGTAAGCAGTCCCCTTACCGAGGATGTTTGAACGCGTTTGCGTCTGCACACCCAACAGCGCCCACACGTACGTTCGAATCAAGTCGTTCAAGAGTTCGGTGCCAGCACGAGTAAACCCTTTCGATGTGTCCAACATGAACTTTTTCCAGTCATCCGCTACCCCCTGCTCAAACCTCCAGACTCGGTAATCCTTGCTGTTGTTGAAAGCCTGTCATCCCACTCGTTTGTTGTGAGGTGATGATACGACTTGAACCACCATTCTTTCATCTTCTTGCTGGCATCCACTAGGGGCATGTTGTGAACGATGGGGATACCCAACCCGTGGTTCAGTCCCGGCAAACGCCAATCCGTCTTCGGGTTTAGTTCGAATTCATTGCAAATACGTTCGTAGGCCCGTCTATCGTACTGGTTGTTTACTGCGTTTCATGCTTTGTCCTGTGGACCGGAGCGCTGATCTCTTTAAGGATACGTTTGATCTGGTAGTACACGTGGAACGTGAACACAGACTGACTCAGCGGTCCACGCCGAGTGTTGGTCAATGACACGCCACACCCCGTTGTAGCGCACCCCACACAGCGAAGTTGAGTTGATTCTGCCAGAACTGCATCGGGTTGTTGAACCAAGCATGAACTACCTTAGCTTTAGTCACCGAAAACCTATACTGGTCGAACACATCTATAAACTGGGCGCTGAAATACATCCCAGCAGCGACCACGATCTTCATGTGGGGGAAATCGATGTCCAGTTTAGGGTAAAACACTCCAGGGGAGTAAGACACTCCTTGCGAGGATGCTCCTCCTTGGGAGTACATTTTAAAACTATTATATAATGAGCATATATACTCTAACATGTACATAACACTTCCAGGAATAACGAGCAGTGAGGCCGTTCAGCTGATGCACGCGATCGATAACACGTCGGGTCAACTCGAATTCGCACTCTGCGATATCACCTACCTACCGCAATGGACTAACATCAACGTCAACAACAACAAGCTATTCGTCAGTGGCACCCGCAGCCAGATAACTGACGGCTACTACAGCGTGTGTTCGCTAAGCGATGAGGCCTTCAAGCCCCTGGGAGCCGAACTCAAGACGAACGACTCAAACGGCACAGTGGTGTTAATCAACAACGGAAGAAACTCCTTGAGGCTCGGTCGGCCATTGGCGAGGACACTCGGTATGCCGCCGGATGAGGTAAAACCAACAACTACCGTCACAGGCACGAAGTTACCTGACCTAGTATGATACCGAGAGCTGTGCATTCATCTCGGCCAGCTGAGCACAACGGACAACATTCAAGGGGGCCACCTTTCCACGATACTGAGAGCAGTACCGGTGAAAACGGAGAAATACAACGACGGTAGAACTGAGTCGTTTTCACTGCGGCAGTATAAGAGGGTAACCCAGGGCAACATCCCTGAGCTGATAATATCGGTGTTAGATATAAATCATAATCCCATGAATATAGGATACCTCAGCATAACGCTGCACATAAAATGACCAGCGCACAAGGCCCCGGAATGAAGTTGAAAAAATGCATCAATGTGGGGATCTCCGACCCTTGGGATACACGCGGATTCGACGACCCCGGAGTAGATGGTAAATTCTATGCCTTGCAACTGAAAAACAACATTTACAAATGCGTTGAAGTCCCCTCCGGTGGAGCCCCAGGTGATATAGTAGATACCTCAAGAGCGGCCGTCAACACTCGGTACACCCTAGTCAACACCGGTGATGATAAATGGATAATATACCCATCGTTCGGGGGCAAACTGTTCGACTTAGACGATGTTGAGAGCACTACCGTCGCCCGAAACAAGCCATATACGCTCGTCTTCACCGAAGATGACAAGTGGGTGTTGTTACCCGATTAAGGCGACGGAGGGATTCGATCAGCCTGGTGAGGAAGGTGGCTCATACGTCCTACACTTGAAAGACAACGTGTATAGGCAAGCGGCAATGACTGATCATCTACCCAAAATCACACTCGGGGACCTAGGAGACACGAATGGATTCAATCAGCCTGGTAGGGATGGCACCTTGTACGGCCTATATTTGGAAGGCCACGTGTATAGTCGGGTGTCCATAGCAGACTATAAAGAATCCGAATGGTTGATCAACATGACCCTCACCGCACCTTATATCTCGATAAACAAAGATGGGTTTATCTCCGAAATTAGGAACAACGGTATCTTGCTCGGGGCATTCACTACGATGAATAATATAGGTTTCGAGCTAATACCGGGTAACATGGTAAGTGGGTCTGGTTCGTAGAATTTGACGTACCCAGTTTCCAATCGGGTTTGGTGAATATGAAACCAGGCTCCACACTCTCCATTGAAGGCTATCTTGGGCTAGATACTGGGGGGTTTATGGTACCCGTTTTAGAGGTGTTGCGAATAGGTTGGGAGGACCCCCTATATAACCAAAGTTGCCGTATCGTCATATATATGACCCCCTCGGGTTCTGCAAACAGTAGGGCCGGTTATTAGCCTCTCACATATTTACATAACCAGTTTTCTAAACCTTACAAGCTTCAAATACACTATGCAAGAATTAAATAACACACAATTAAAAAGTATCATACAAGACATATTATAGGCGCACAGAATGGGGCTATACCCAGTTGTAGAGGAAGTAGTGAAGACACTGGAAACTGTGGAGGTTCCGCTTGACACAGTTACGTGATGTAAAACGCCAACTAGAACAAGACCACGACACGCGGAAAGCACTATATAAGAAGTACCATAGAGCTTTCAATGCTGTTGACGGGACTGATACTGCCCTTATGGCGACCAGCATGGGGCTAGGGGTGGCAAGTGTTGGGTTGTTAACTACCATCGTGGCTGCACCTATAGTCCTAGGTATTGAAATAACAGCTGGGGTGACAGGAGTGTTAGGGTTGGTGCTTAAGTTTGCATCACACAGACTGCATCGTAAGGCGTTGAAACACGACGAGATCAGGGTTCTGGCTGAAGCAAAGCTGAACACGGTAAGTGAGCGTATTTCCACGGCACTCACTGACAGTAAGATCTCAGAGGAGGAGTTTCGTTCAATCCTCTCTGAACTCACAAAATATAACAAAATGAAACAAGAGATTCGATCCAAGTCTCGTAAGTCTGCTATCAGCGAGGACGAGAAAAAAAAGTACATAGAACAGGGGGTACAAAAAGCCCAACAAGCCTTTATTACGAACACCGAAGAGATCAAAGGCGATTCACATTAAACTGTTTCATCGAGGTCAACGTGACATAGCGGCACGTGGAGCAATTATAGACGGAGCCCAGCTTTGGATGATGCAATCCCAGTATAGACCCGTTAAACCGAGATACGTCAGCTACGTCCCCGGTAGCTCAGTCGGTTGAGTGGTGCGGCCTATTATAGTTTGCGTGTGGGGTTCGTATCCCGCTGGTGTCTCAACTTTTTATAGGTCGGGAAAAAGTAGTAGGGGTAATGGGGCGAGAGCTAAGGGTCTGACATCTCGGAAGGCGGACAAATAGTGTCTTCACTACTTCCTCTACAACTGGGTACAGCCCCATTCTGTGCCCCTCTAGTATGTCTTGTATGATACTTTTTAATTGTGTGTTATTTAATTCTTGCATAGTGTATTTGAAGCTTGCCGTTGTCCAAGTAAGCATGCACATAAGTGACATGTTTTCACATTTAGTGAATAATGCCACGATATTCAATTTCGGTGACTGGCCCTTTAGTCTTATGCTTGGCTAAAGGGATGTTGAGTTCTTCGAAGGCACTTAGGATAGTTCTAATCGTGGCCTGTGAATCGTAGTTGGGTGGATCTATCGTCAAAAAGTCGTCCAACAGGTGTAGCACGTGTGGCAAGTGGTAGTTGTTCGTGAATATCCAGCATATGGCCTGTGACAGTGTGTCAAATATTTTTGGACTAGAGCGACATCCAAAGGCGAGTCCAGTGTAGAAGTAGTAAGTAGTAGGGGGAATAGCGGTACGGGACCAAGTCCAACAAAAGCCTCTGCAAAGCCTTATTTGGATGTCGCTCTAGTCCAAAAATATTTGACACACACAATGAAACAATACTTTTTACTACATTACATTCAGGAGGAACCTTTCCCCAATTTGGCTTGATTTGTCTCTTCAAGACCAGAAACTGTGCACAAGGCCTCCACTATAGCTTCATGTCACCCAATGTGCTGTTAATTAAGAGTTGACAGCTGAAAATGTGAGGCAAGATTCCAGGCTACTGGTGAGGATGTTGGTCCAGCCAGCCATGGTAGTTACATATGTTTACTTTGTAATCCGACCCCCAAAGTGAGTTAGTTTTCTTGCAGATGTTAACAGACCCTGAACCTGAGGAAATCTAGACTTGCTTTATTTAGGGCTTAACACTGCAGAGAGGGCTTGGCAGTAGGGAAATTAATGTGGTTCAGGGACTGTGAGACAGACTAGGTGCGATTCTTCTACCTCAAGCACAGTGTGACGACCCTTTTTGACAACGTCCATTCGGGTGCTATGAATAGACTCCAGCCCATTATGAGAGGGTACAAAAAAATCCAAGTGCCAGTCCAACGAAAGCGACTACCTATCACATACAGTGTGCTATCCAAGGTGGTAGCTACCCTCCGTGCTGGACTACTTGGACTGATGAATGACTTCGTCATGGAATGCATGTGTACCAAAGACTTTTTCTGGTTTCTTCGGTGTGGAGAGATAACTTGCGCAGACAACTTTGATCCCAGTGCTAATGTATGTGTGAGCGATCTAAGTTTTGACACATCTACAAAGAAGTGTACTCTCCTACTTAAGGCATCTAAGACAGACCCTTTTCGTAGTCGGGTGCCAATCATGCTATTCTCTAACAGCTCTCTGTGCCCGTATCCCAGCCTTAGGGTTACACACCACCAAATGTTTTCCCATAGACTTCTATAGTAACCTTATAATTTTTTTAAAAATAGACAGGCTATCAACAGCCATTCCATGTACACATGGGTACACTCTGGCCTTTAAACTACCATAAAAACACAAATATCTGGCCAACTTGTCCGGCTCGTTTTGCGAGCACAGGAAGCGGAACACATCAACCCCAGTTCCGCACCAAATGTCACCTACTGGAAAATATCTGTACACACAATAAGCATAAGTGATGGTGATAAAAATGACAGCACTAAATACTTACAATTGTGGTCATTTTTAATTACTGGTTGGATGTGCTTTTGAAAAACAAACATCCAATCACGGCTGTCACCTGTCTCTGTCTCTCTTGACTTGTTTACATACGGGTCACGCGCAGGGAGCATGTGATACTGATTTAGTGTAGTAGAACCTTAGGAAACTGTATCATATCAGGAATCTCAAATGTGCTTCCGGGCGAGACGCTCTCTTCATCGGTAGACACAATCAACCTATCAATGGACTCACCTTCCTCTCATGGCTAAGCAGAGCGCTGTCTCTGGCTGGTTTCAACTCCGCAGATTACTCCCGGACACTCTTTCCGTATCGGTGCAGCTGCTTGGGCCACGCATGCACGTGTCGAAGATCACTTGATTAAGACCTTGGGTCGTTGGCAATCAGACTGCTTTCAGAGGTACATAAGGACTCCAGAAGCTACTCTGCTTCAAGCCCAGCGATCCATGTGCCTGTGATAGTATGGCCCTGTAACGGCTACTGTTGCTTTATATCTCTGCAATGTATATTCCCCAGTTTGTTACATGGCCATATGTACCGTATGTATCGTATGTATCAATACAACTTTGTTCACGTAGGGCCTTATTCACCAGGTCTAGTTACGTCAGTATCTTCATTCTACTTTTAGCTTATTTTCATGTTACTATCTCATTT